>NW_007249923.1:297416-346086 GCF_000164805.1 Carlito syrichta | reverse complement strand
TCACACACACACACACACACACACACACACACACACACACACACACACACACACATACATCACAAAGACAGAGGAGAAATTAATTTAAGTGTTTCTTATTGTATAGAGGGAAAGCCCAGGGAAGAAAAAAGATCACCTCGAAGATACCCAGTTAATTCCCAGCATCAGATTTTAGATTTTAAAATTCATATGATCAGCCTTTGTTTTAACCAAATAGTCATCATTACCATCCCCATCATCACCATCACCCCTTCCATGTGCCCAGCTACACTCTGCAAGAACCCACATCTCTCCCCTCACTGGAGCCTGACATGCAAGAGAGGTTTCAACATCCCAAGCTCAAAAACAAGAAAACAGAGTTTCAGAGATATAGTTCCACATGAACTAGAATGGTGGACTTCTGAGTCTGAGCCTAGTGTTCTCATGAGATGCAGTACAGAATGGTGGTTAAGAAATGAGGTTCCGCCGGGCTCGGTGGCTCAGCCTGTAATCCCGCGCCTTTGGGAGGCTGAGGCGAGTGGATTGCCTGAGTCCGCGGGTTCGAGACCCGCCTGGGCAGCGAGACCTCATCTCTACAATAAATCAAAATATTAGTCGGGCGTGGTAGCGCATGCCTGTAATTCCGGCTACTCGGAAGGCTGAGGCGGAAGGATCGCTGGAGCCCAGCAGGCGAGGATGCGGTGGCCAGGAACGACCACTGCACTCCAGTCTAGGCAACCGAGTGAGACTCCAACTCAAAAAAAAAAAAAAAGAAAAGAAAAGAAAAGAAAAAGAAATGAGGTTCTGGCTGGGCACAGTGACTCACACTTATAATCCCAGCACTTTGGGAGGCGAAGGTGAGAGGATTGCCTGAGCCCAGGAGTTCGAGACCAGCCTGGGCAACGTGGTGAGACCTCGTCTCTACAATAAATCAAAAAATTAGCCGGGAGTGTTGGCGCACATCTGTGGTTCCAGCTACTTGGAGGGCTGAGGTGGAAGGATCACCTGAGCCCAGCAGATCGAGGCTGTAGTGGCCATGAACGTGCCATTGCACTTCAGCTTGGGCAACAGAGGGAGACTTCAACTCAAAAAAAAAATTGCTTAGGGTTACTGCCCTGCACACACCTGCATTCCTTAGAATCATAACACTGTGCTGACCTTTCCTGGAAGAGAATGAGTCACAGATCCCATGGTTTTAGTCACATAGTAAATTAGATTGTTGTTATTTACCCTTGAGACCAATAGTTAAAGTTAGAAATATAATTATATTAAGCATGCAGCCATAACCAGTACATTCTTTGTTATGTTGTACCCATTGGATATGATGTATCACAATGAATAATATTTCCCTTTGTAGTAAGTTCTGTTACCTTTGCTTAGAATTACTGATAAGCTAAAATTATAGGTTCTTGGTAATGGATACCAAGAATATGCAGACAATGAATGTTATAATTGACGAAACTGAACTGAAACAGAAAATTTTTGTAAATCACGTAGTTTGAAGTAAATCAATAGCAAACCTCAATGCTTATGCTTATAATTACAGATTGTAAAATCCAAGGAGCTGAGTTGGCCTTAGTATCTATACCGGCTTGTCTCCCTGAATAAACTTCTTTCCTCCCAGTTCCCTGCCTCTCAAGTTTCACTGGCAAGCAAGAGAGCAGCCATGTGTCCCTCGGACCATATCAAAATGAGATGACAATAAGAAAGTATAAATGACAAGATGATGTATAAATGTAAGGATGTCATCCATTCTGCTAAGGTCTCTAGGCTCGGTGGCGTGCCCACATAATACAAGCAATATAAGTCATAGTCACTAAGAAAATACTGCTTTAGTGAGTTTGCCATAACTCATATTGGGACCTTTGTCCTGCGTGCTCATGTCCGCTCAGCTAAGCACACGTTTCTTGATGGCCGTTTCTTGATGATGGCCTATGCTAAACTCTAACAAGGACAAAGGTGAGTCCAGATGCTAAGCCACGTGGGCTGGGTGTCCCCCCATCCCCCCATGCAGTGTGTAAATTGTTGCTCTGGGAGTGTGGAGCAGAAAAGCAATTAATTCCAGTGGAGGGAAATTTGGAAACTTCTGCCTGATTTCTCTAACTGGGGCTCAGAAAACAACACCCCAAAACAAAGGTCCCAGAAGCAGCCCCAGAAGCAAAAGTTTTTCTCTGACCTTCTCCTGCCCTGTCTGAAGCTAGCCATAGAAACGACAATTTCTCTTCCCCAAAGCGGGTCATAGAAACCAGAACACCTTTTCCCCAAAGCCAGTCATAAAACCTAAAAATATTACTTTAGCTCCACACCCCCCACTTTCTGTGTAAAATCTGGCCATAAAGAAATTTTCTGACCTACTTTGTTTGATGGTGGGTCATAAGCCCCCAATCCAGAAAGGGTCCTGCCCCACACTCAGAAGGAAGGAATGCTGCCCAGAGAGGCCAAAAAGAATCTAGACAGACAGGCCTTGCTGGGTTTCCCCACTCAGTCCATCAGCATTAGATCATACCTTTTTGTCCAATCATACTTCTCTTTTTATTTTATTTTATTTTACAGTCAGCACTGCACATATTTCTACACAACTGTCCATACTTTGCTGAACCTAAGCATAAAAATGGACAGCTTCTTCTGTATTTTTGTGACTTTATTCTGAAACATCCTGTGTCATGTAAAACTATGATCAAATAAATTTGTATGCCTTTTTTCCTATCTATCTGCCTTTCGTCAGTGATTTTCAGCAAAACTTCAGAGGATGAAGGGTATGATTTCTCTTGGCATCTACAATCTCTTTAAAACAAATAATGTCTATGGTTTCGAGTGAATCTTTTTTCTTATAATAAGGATAAATGTTTATTGAGAAAAATTCAAAAAATAGAGATGAGTAAGAGGTAGAAAATTAAGATCGTTTGGAATCCCATTTCCTAGAGAAAAATACAGTTGGTGTATTTTTATTTTTAGAGTCAAGATCTCACTCTATCACACGGACTGGAGTGCAGTGGCACAATCACAGTTCACCGCAGCCTCAACCTCCTATGCTCAAGCTGTCCTCCAGCCTCAGTTTCCCAAGTAGCTGAGACTACAGTCATGCAACACCATGCCTGGCTAATTTTTTTATTTTATATTTTGTAGAGACAAGATCTTGCTATGTTGCCCAGGCTGGTCTTGAACTCCTGGGCTCAAACAGTTCTCCTGCCTTGGTCTCCCAAAGTGCTGGGATTACAGGTGTAAGCCACCACACTCAGCCCAATTGGTGTGTGTGTGTGTGTGTGTGTATGTGTGTGTGTGTGTGTTTGCACCTTTTTTTCTGTATATGTGTTTGTGTGAGTGAAGCCCCAGAATGAGGTTCATCTCACATATACTGTTCTTTCACTTTACTGGGTAACTTAAATATATCTCCACATCGATACACAATTTCTCACACTCCTGCAACTCAAGTGTGGTCCTGAACAGCAGCACAGGCATTGCCCGGAGCGTGTGAGAAATGCAGGCCTGAATCAGAATCTGTGTTTTAATGAGCTCCCCAAAGGATTTATATGTCCCCTGCAATTGGAAGAGCATCACCCGGCTCCATTTGTAATGGCCACATAGTCTCCCAAAACATGGCTAAACCATCATTCACCAGTTTCACCTCTCCCTGGTGGGGATGTCCCCTGTAACAACAAGCTGGTCCTTCTAGGCTCTCCTGGTTCCTCAGACCCTCGCTCCAGCAGGGTGTTCTTTCCTGGCTGTGGTCCCCCTCCTGCTCCCCACTCCCCATATGGCCTCTTGGCCCTCTCAGTGTCCACCCAGGAGACTGCTGACAGCTGGAACACGCTGTCCTTGCCTGCCCTCCTTGGGCTAAGTGCACTGCCCACCTCTGTCCTCTCCTTCCTCCACCTGGACTCCCTCAGCTCTTGTGCAGATTCCATTCCAGCCCTTTGGCAATGGCCAGAGCCCAGGCCTCTCCAGAGGGCATTTCAAACCTGGCCATGCCCCCGCCCACCTGGCTGCTCTCATCCTCAGGAGCAATGCCTGACCTTCCTTTCATCCTGCCACTCCTGCAGGGCAGGCTCCATGTCAGTGTCCCCTGATTGCTCCCAGGTCACCCCTTCAGGCCCACCCACATCTCCCTGTCCCGCCCCTCCCCTGCCCCCCATCTGTCTTCCAGAAGTCGCCGCCCACTTCTCACCCACCTCTTCACTCCTCCTTTCCAACTTCCTCAATTCCCACCTCCCCCCCAAATTCCAGTCCTCTTCATGGGAAAGAAAAGGTTGCCCTGATCCCACCCTGGCTGTGTGTGGCCCGAGGTGTGGGGGGGTTGCTGCCCTGCCCCCATCCTGGGGCGGGTGAACAGAGCCCTGTGTGCCCACTCTGAGGGCGGGATGTCAATGGCCACTGTGTCACTGGGTGAAAAAGGAGTCAGGGATGGCTGTGAGGCAGCCCTGAAAAGTTGTCTTGGCCCCCAGGCCCGGGGTGAATCCCAAGTAACTTGCCCAGCAGGAAAGAATGATAGTGACATGTAAACTCTGACCCCTACGACCTTGTTGTGCCTCTGAGGGGTCTGAGCTCTCCGACCTGAGCGTGGGAAGGGCTGGGCAGGCGCTGGGTCCCAGAATCAAAAACCGTACCTTTTAGGGATACCTGCAGCACAGGGTAGGGACAAACCAATGAGTCCCACCTCACCCTCAGCAGTACGGCAGTTCTCCCTTTATAGACGGTTGATGATTGTGTGTGTTTGGGGGAATAATCTCAAAATTATACAAATAAGCTTCCATTTTTACTGATCAAAATAGTAAAGTTTTGGGGGAGTTTTAATTTTTTTTAATTACATATTTATTATTTATTTATTTTTGTGTTGGGGGGGTCTCACTCTGTCACCCAGGCTGGAGTGCAGTGCCTGGATCACAGGTAACCACAGCCTCAACCTCCTGGGCTCAAGGACTCAAGCTATCCTCCAGCCTCAGCAACCTGAGTAGCTGGGACTACAGGCATGCCATCATGCCCAGCTAATTTTTAAATTGTTTTGTAGATGGGAAGTCTCCATATGTTACCTAGGCTGAACTTGAACTCCTGGTCTCAAGCAATCCTCCCGCCTCCAAAGTACTTGGTTTATAGGTGTGAGCCACCACACCCGGCCTCATCATAATCAAGATTTTTTTAAAAGGAGACTATGCAGTGTTTACAAAGCTGCAGAGAAAATGGAGTCACTCATGTGCTGCTGCTGGGTGGGAGTGAGTTGGTCTAGCTTTCTTGGTAAAATGTAATAATACAGAGTTAGAGTCTCAGAATGCCCATACTGCTCAATACTGCAATCCTCCTAGTGGAAATGTATCAAGAGAAATAACCCTAAATATTCCCCAAAGCATTTTGTAAACAGATACTCTTTGTATTAAAAAATGAGAAATAGTTTATTTAGAAATTGAAATTAACAAGTTGGGCATTGATAAGTATATTATAGTGCATTCACAGTTGGCATATCATTTTGTCATTAATAATATCTATAAAGAGTTTTCGTAATAAAAGGACACATTCTTTTTTGTTGTTTTTGAGTCAGAGTCTCACTCTGTTGCCCAGGCTAGAGTACAACGGCATGATCACCGCTACTGCAGCCTCGACCTGCCTGGCTCAGGAGATCCTTCTGCCTCAGCTTCCTGAGTAGCTGGAACCACAGGTCTCACTAAGTTGCCCAGGTTGTTCTTGAACCCTTGGGCTCAGGCAATCTTCTCGTCTCTGCTTTCCAAACTGCTGGGATTACAGGTGTGAGCCACTGCACCTAGCAGAGAAACATTCTTATTAAATGATAGAAGTAGAATATAAATTTGTATATATGTGATAATCATAAGTATATAAAATAAGCATAGACAAAAGATTGGAAGAAAAAACTAAACAGGAGTGGGTGATTCTTTCCCCTTGTTTTAAAAGGTTTATGAACTATTTCAGAGATATATCAAGGCTTAGAGACTAACTTATCAGTGAGCATTAGAAACCCTCACTGTTGAAGCAAGGACTCTCCTTACTCTCTGTCCTCATCCTCACCCCTAAGGTAATCCCTCTCTCCAGTATATACGAATTAATTGCTAAAAATTATATACTACTGTTTTAAATACTTCAAACTTAACGTACATGGCAAAGTACTGTGTATACTCCTATGACTTGTGTCTTTTGGTCAGCATGACGCCTTCATGTTGGTGAATTAGCTCTGCTTCATTCAGTAAATAAGTTAATATTTACAACGAACTCAGAGCCTGGCACATGGCACCACATATGTTTGCTTGTCTTTTTAAATAAATAATAAAATCATTTTCAGTGCAGTGTAGTATAAGATTGTGTTAACATTATATTAAGAGTAATGATCCATTCTCTTGTTGAATGTTTCCATTTTGCTCTTATTACCAACAAGGCTGCTATGAACATTCTAGTCTGTGCCTTGTGCACACGTGTGAGTTTCTGTAGAGTACCATGGGATCCGACTTCGATGTTGCAAGTACAGTTTCAATGCTAAAAGTTACTGCCCAGTTGAACATACCAGCAACAGATGAGTCATTATGCTGCCTGTCCTCGTCAACCCTCGTCATCAGATTTGTTCATTCTTTCCCAATGCAATGGGTGTGAAGTGTTATTTCTTGAAGTTTTAATTTGCGTTTCCCAGTTTACCATGGGGTTAGAGCTTAGGAGTCTGTTCATGTGTTTACTGGGCATTTGTATTTTTTATTCTGCAAACTCCTGATCATAACCTTTTCCTGTTATTCTATTGGTTGTTGCCATTAGCTTGTTGATTTTTTTTTTTTTTTTTTGAGTTGGAGTCTCACTCGGTCGCCTAGACTGGAGTGCAGTGGCCGCTCCCGGCCACCGTAGCCTCGACCTGCCGGGCTCCGGCGATCCTTCCGCCCCAGCCTTCCGAGTAGCCGGAATGACAGGCATGCGCTACCACGCCCGGCTGATTTTTGGTTTATTGTAGAGAGGAGGTCTCACTGCCCAGGCGGGTCTCGAAGCCGCGGGCTCAGGCCATCCCCTCACCTCAGCCTCCTCCCAAAGGCGCGGGATTACAGGCTGAGCCACCGAGCCCGGCTAGCTTGTTGATTTTTAAGAATTCTAAATATGTTTTGTATATTATCCTTTGTCAGATAGAGGTGTTGCAAATATTGTCATCCCCTCCATGACTTGACATAACTTTTTACGGGGTCTTTTGAGGCACAGAAAGTTTAAATGTTAATGTATTTTAATCTATCTCTTTCTTTAGAGTGTGTGCATTTGGATGACTTTGCTAAATTATCTTTTCCTATTCCAAGGGCATAAGTCTCCCTACACTTTCTTCTGGAAGTTTTCAAATTCTGCTGTTTTCTACTTGGTCTTACATCCACCTGGATTTGATTCTTTGTGAGGGTGTGATGAAGAGACTGTCTTTCCCATATGGATAATAATTGTCAAACCACTTACTGCACAGCCCATCTTTCTCCAGTCATCTGCAATGCTGGCTTTATCAGACATCAGATTTCCCAGTAAATGTTGGTCTGTTCTGGGTTCTCTGTTTTATTCTTTGTTCATACTTGAGCAATACTGTACTTCTGTTAATTACTGTAACTTGATAATAAGTCTTGGTTTCTGCATGAGTATATATGCCTACATTTTTAAAGGGTATCTCAACTATTTGGGGTCCTTTACATTTTCATATACATTTTAGAATTAGCTTGTCAGTTTTACAAAAATTTTTGTTGAGATTTTGATTTAAACAATGACTTCATAGACTAATTTTGGGAAATTGACATCTTTATGATATTGAATCTTCCTATTGATAAACATGGAATATATCTCATTTATTTAGGTCTTCAAAATTATTCAGGGGGTGGGATTGGTGGTTGAGGGAAACTGCCAGGGGAGGGGAGGTGCGCACCTCATCAACAAGGGCACCTGCATGATGAACATTTGTATACCTAGCCCTGAATTGTAACTCACATCTTTAAAATAAAAAATTAGGCCGGGCTGGGTGGCTCAGCCTGTAATTCCAGCACTTTGGGAGGCCAAGGTGAGGGATTGACTCAGCTCACAGGTTCAAGACCAGCCCCGGCAACTTGGCAAGACCTCATCTCTACAATAAAATAAAAAATAGCTGGGCATGATAGCACATGTCTGTAGTTCTGGCTACTCGGAAAGCTGAGGCGGAAGGATCACCAGAGCCCAGCAGGGTGACGCGGGGATGGCCATGAGCGTGCGTGCCACTGCACTCCAGCCTGGGCGAAGGAGTGAGACTCCAACTCAAAAAATAAATAAATAAATAAAATTAAAAATTAAAAACAGCCGGGCTCGGTGGCTCAGCCTGTAATCCCGCGCTTTGGGAGGCTGAGGTGAGTGGATTGCCTGAGCCCGCGGGTCCGAGACCCGCCTGGGCAAATTGGCGAGACCTCGTCTCTACAATAGATCAAAAATTAACCAGGCGTGGTAGTGTGCGCCTGTAGTTCCAGCTACTTGGAAGGCTGAGGTAAAAGGATCGCCGGAGTCCAGCAGGTTGAGGCTGCGGTGGCTGGGAACGTACCACTGCACTCCAGTCTGAGCGATGGAGTGAGACTCCAATTCAAAACAAAAAAACCCCAAATCATTCAATAAAGTTTTCCATATATGTTGAGTATGTGTTGTTAGATTTATTTCTAGATACTTTATTTCTATATTTCTATAAAACTTCGGTGGTCTCTTTCAATTTTATAATTTATAAAAAACCTTTATTGTTGTTTTAATTGCGGATCTTCTCTAGTTTCATGAATTTAAGTCAACATGCAGATTGGAGTCATGAGAAGATGGTTTACTCCATAGTCAATTTTCTCATGTTTGATTAAAAAGTGTTAGAGCCTTTGGAGAGAGGAAGAAACCAGGATAATTTTTTTATGCACTTAAGAATTTTAAAATTGTGTATGTGAGAGAGAGAGAAGAGAGAGAGAGACAGAGAAACAGAGACAGAGAAAGATAAGGGGCAAGAGATTTTCTAAAAAATCAAAAAGTACATGAGCATGGTGGTATGGGCCTGTAGTCCCAGCTACTTGGGAAGCTGAGGCAGGAAGATTGCTTGAGCCCAGGAGTTCAAGGCTGTAATACATTAGCATGGTGTCTGTGAATAGCCACTGCTTTCCAGCTTGACAACATAGTGAGACCCAGTTTCCAAAAAAAAGTCAATGCAATGAAACTCAACTCACCTACCCATCTCAGGTTCTCAATACCCCCACCCCAGTAGGTTTCTCCAAAACCATTTGCTGCTTACACGTTCTTGTGTAGGCTTCCAGAAATACTGTTGTAGTCCCCTACAATTATGTATGTGATTATGCTCTTTCCAAATCAATCTCATCCATTTTTTGACATAAAAGGAAGCATAAAATACACACAGTTTGGCACCTTGCTTTTTCTTTGTAGTTTTTCCTTGTCAGTGCATAAAGTCTAGCTCATTTTATTTTATTTATTTATTTATTGAGCTGGAGTCTCACTCTGTTGCCCAGACTGGAGTGCAGTGGCCGCTCCCAGCCACCGCAGCCTCGACCTGCTGGGCTCTGGCGATCCTTCCGCCTCAGCCTTCCAAGTAGCTGGAATTACAGGCGTGCGCTACCACGCCGGGCTGATTTTTTGATTTATTGTAGAGATGAGGTCTCGCTGCCCAGGCGGGTCTCAAACCCTCGGGGTCAGGCAATCCACTCACCTCAGCCTCCCAAAGGCGCGGGATTACAGGCTGAGCCACCGAGCCCGGCTAGTCTAGCTCATTTTAAATCAACTACACCATATATTAAGTTGATCTTTCAGTTCTTTGTTGGTGGACACTCTTTTCAGCCTTTTGCAATAACAAACAACACAGCAATCAAGATCATTAACACATATAACTTTGCACACATATGAAAGCATACTTATAGGATGGAGGGAATATTACACAGAATGCGTGTGTAATGTTGATAGATAACCAAATTGCTCTTTCAAAAGATTGCAACAATTTACACTCCAACAAATGCATGAGAATGACTGTTTGCATTCCCTCATTCATGCTAACGCTTTATATTATCAAACTTTTTAATGAAAACGTATCTCTTTTTTTGTTTTAATTTGCATTTTCTTACTTATGCATAAAATGGAATCCTTTTTTATGTCTTTAAGCCACTTTTATATCTTTTTTTTGTTCCATGCCCATTTTCTCTTGGATTGGATCTATTCTTTTATTGATTTGTAAGAGCTCACTATATATTAAGGAAATTATCTATTTATCTGATATATGAGTTGCAATTGTTTTTTTCTAAATTTTCTCTTGTTTATATTTTTCCATACATAATTTTGTTTTAATGTTCTTATATATGTTCTTTTTTTTCTTTTTTCTTTTTTTTCCCACTTTCCCAAACTTTATTAAAGAAAAAAGTAATGGTGGTGAATCTCTACAACAAGGTCAATTTTCTGAGATTCTTCCCTTGAAAATGTGACATTTGATTTCCAAACACATGCCAAAAGTGTACATGGTTTCCAGATTGTACTAAGTAGGCGAGAAGCTGAAATCCTGAAGTGCTCGTCTTCCAACTTTCCCCAGTCTGTGGTCTGTCTTTGGATCAGCAATAATTGCCTGAATGCTACCATGGCTTCGTTAATTTTTGTCTGTAGCTCTCTGAGCTCTTCTATGTGCAGCAATTGTAGAATCTGAGCAGCTTCGTTAAGAACCACGTCTCCTGTGTCAAAAACCAAGAATATGTTTGTCTAAAGCAACAGGTATGCCCTCTTTTGTTTGATTTGCTTTAGCAACTGCATCCTGTGTCAAGCGCTCCTGAACCAAAATGTGAGTTGCCTTAAGCATTACCAGGTAATCATCATGACACTGGATCTGAAGGAGGTTAGCCAAAGTCATCACACCAGTCTTAAAATCAGGATTATTTACATCCAGATTGATTAATGGTTCCGCATTTTTAGTTGCATTATCAGCATTTTTTGTATTATCAGGTACTAGGTCCTTGTATTTTTCAGCATTATCTCCATATTCAAGTCTAACAGCTAAACCAAGAAGTCAGTCAATGGCTTCTTGTCAATCTTGAATCTTGTAAGGACAGTTAACATCTCTGGGATACTTTTCTTTATTTTTCTTTTGAGTTGGAGTCTCACTCTGTCGCCCAGACTGGAGTACAGTGGCCGCTCCCGGCCACCGCAGCCTCGACCTGCTGGGCTCCAGCGATCCTTCCGCCTCAGCCTTCCGAGTAGCCGAAATTATAGGTGCGTGCTACCATGCCCAGCTAATTTTTGATTTATTGTAGAGATGAAGTCTCGCCAAGTTGCCCAGCTGGGTCTCGAACCCGCGGGCTCAGGCAATCCACTCACCTCAGCCTCCCAAGGCACAGGATTACAGGCTGAGCCACCGAGCCCGGCTTTCTGGGATACTTTTCAAAGAACTTGGGTCAGTGACTGCTGTGGATGTTTCTTAAATTACCTCTGTCTTCAATCTTGTAGTGTCTGATTTTCTGGTCTTCAAGCCAAACAATAAAGTCTCAAAATTCTGTTTCATCTCTACACTTGAAGCCGGCCAGGTTGTGGTCAGCTTGCATCGGATCATAGTCCCTGCAGCGTGGCTTGGTCCCCTGGGGTCTCGGACTGGACCAATTGTTTTTTCTTCTTTTTTGGCTTCTGAAATTTTCCCTTACTTAGAAAGACTTTCCCCACTCCTAGTACTATTTTAAAAATTGTTTCATCTTTTATTCTGCAATTTACATACATTTGTATAGTGAAATATACATATATTTTTCTCCAGTTA
The DNA here is from genome assembly GCF_000164805.1 of Carlito syrichta. NCBI lineage: Eukaryota > Metazoa > Chordata > Mammalia > Primates > Tarsiidae > Carlito > Carlito syrichta. Next base: position 334,382 of record NW_007249923.1, on the reverse strand, counting down.
GCATACCAGTTCTAAAAAAATCTTTCTTGGGAATTTTTATTAAAATAGTAAATTCACAGATTAATTTTGGAGGGTGAACACATTCATGATATTGAGTCTTCCTATTCATAAACATGGCATTATCTCCATATAGAAAACTGGGATTTTATAGTCCATACTCCACAGCAAACTACATGATACACACACACACACACATACACACACACACACACACACACACACACACACACGTGGTTTAGGATAAATACAAAGTGAACACCTGGCTTACTACAATCTAGGCCAAGTAAGAGAACACTGTCAACACCCTAGAAGTCCCCTGGCTCCCTGCCTCGTTGTGTCCTTGTTGATCATAATCTTTCTCCTCCCCACCAGAGAGAGGGATTTCCAGTTTCTGCAGTACCTAATTTCTATACTAAACCATGTATATATGTATCCCTTAACAACCTAGTTTCATTTTATATTTTGTAAACATTATTCAAATGCAATGGTATGAGGTGGTAGGTTTTTTAATCCTTTGCTTCTTTCACTCTGCACTGTTTGTGAGATTATTTCCTGTTGTTACACGTGGTAATAATAATAATCTACCAATTAGAGCTATATTTTATATATTGACCTTGAATCCAGCAACCTTATTAAATCCACTTATTAAATTAAACATATTATCTGTAGATTACTTTAGATATTTTACATACCCAATTACATTGTCTACAGCTAATAATAGTGTTAATTCCTCCTTAGTCCATTTAATTTTTATATTTTTGCTTTGCTTTGTTATATCAGCCAGGACCTACAATAATATGTTAAATAGTGGTGATAAAATTGAATGTCCTTGCCTCATTCCCTACCTCAAGGTGAAAACTTTAATCATTTTGCCATTAATTATGGTATTTGCTATAAGTTTTTTTGTAGGTTACTTTACCATATTAAGAAAGTTCCCTTCCATTACTAGTTTGGTAAGACTTTTATTGTTGTTGTTTTTGTTTTTTTAAATCACTAGAATCCAAGGGAATAGAATAGCAATTACATGTATAAAGGAAAGGACAGTGACTGAAGACTCTTATAAATAGACAAGAAAGCACCTGCCGAGTAAACAAAAGAAGTTAAACCAATCAAATAAGAAATGACTCTAAGCAGAGACTTCAACATAGGGAAAGTTGAGAAAGTTATGAGTAATGATCTTTGCACTAAATATAGTTAGATGTAACTGGATGAGAATGTTGTGGTTGAAAATTTGTAATATGAATGTTAAGCAAGAACTCATTTGTCATAAGGGAAAATCTTAAAATTAGTTCTAAACCAAGGACACTAAATTGTCTCAGAAAAAAAACAAGAGCCAGGCTCAGTGGCTCATGCCTTAAATCCCAGCACTTTGGGAGACAGACACAAGAGGATTCCCTGGGTTCAGGGGTTCCTCTGGACAACTTGGTGAGACCTCGTCTCTACAATATATCAAAAAAAATTTGCTGGGCATGGTGGCGTGTGCCCGTAGTTCCAGCTACTTGGAAGGCTGAAGTAGAAGGGTCAGCTGAGCCCAGCAGGTCAAGATGGCAGTGGCCATGAGCATGCAATTGCACTCCAGCCTGGGCAACAGAGGGAGACTCTGACTCAAAAAAACACAAACAAACAAGCAGTATTAGAAATTAGAAGAGTGGTATAATTATAATAAGACAATATTGCATGCAACTCTATGGCAACCAATTTAACAATCTCAAGAAGAATATTGAATTGCTAGAAAAAACACAAATTGACAACAAAAGAAATTGAAAGGTTATATAGATCAGTTACCAGAGAAGCTACTGGAAAAGTCAAAGTCATATAGAAATAGAAGAACATTTAATAAATATGATAGAAAATATTTACCAGAAGTCAATAGCAAATATCTTATTACTCAAACTGTGAAACCCCAAACTATTTCCACTGAAATTAAGCACAAAGAAAGGAAGCTCACCATGATCTTAGTTAAGAGAAAATGAAACCATAAGAACAAATTGTAACAGCAGAAAAAATATCTTTGCCTGCAGATGATATGATTGTTTGCTGAGAAGAACCCATAAGACTGTAGTAAAAATTCTACTAGAGATGAAAAAATAAGCAAAAATAACAAGATATTTATAAATTGTAATAAGTACTCTGCAGAAAATAAACAGAGTAGTGATAAAGAGTAGGTAGACAAAGCGCCTCGCTTCAGATAGGATGGCCAGGGATGACTTTTCTGCAGGGGAGATCTTGAAACTAAGCCTTGACAGACAAGAGGAAGAGTCCCAGGAATGGCATTCCATTCAGAGGGAATAGTGTGTGCTGAGAGGGGGGTGTTTGATCAAAAGCACGAAAGCCATCTGGCAGCAGTTAGAAGGGAAGATGGTCGGGTGCGGTGGCTCAGCCTGTAATCCCAGCATTTTGGGAGGCCTAGGCAAGTGGATTGCCTGAGTCCAGGGGCTCAAGACCAGCCTAGGCAACGTGGTGAGACCTCGTCTCTACAAATAAATCACAAAAACTAGCCAGGTGTTGTGGCGTGCGTCTGTAGTTCCACCTACTTGGAAGCCTGAGGTGGAAGGATCCCTAAGCCCAGCAGATCAAGGCTGTGTTGGCTGTGAGCGTGCAGCTGCACTCCAGCCTGGGCGACAAGAGTGTGACTCCAACTCAAAAAAAAAAAAAAAAGGGAGTAGAGTGGTGTAAGATAAGGTGGGGGTGGGAACGGGGTTTGTGGCCCAGAGTAGAAAAGTTGAAGTTGACCCTAAGTGACATTTGAGGACTTTAGGCAGATCTATCTATCTATCTATCTATCGAATCAAGATCTCACTCTGTCACCCAGGCTGGAGTGTAATGGTACAATCACAGCTCACCACAGACTTGAACTCCTGGGCTCAGATTATCTTTCTGCCTCAACCTTCCACATAGCTGGGACTACACCATGCCCAGCTAATGCTTTGATTTTTTTGTAGAGATGAGATCTTACTATGTTGTCCAGGTTGGCTGGTCTTGAACTCCTGGGCTCAAGCAATTCTTCCGCCCTGGCCTTCCAAAGTGCTGGGATTACAGGTATGAGCTACTGTGCTCAGCTATGTTTTTAATAGGACATTTGTATCTGCTTTGAAGGGAAGAAATCAAGGGGAACTAAGGAGACCAATTAAAAAGCTATAGCTGTTGTCCAGGTGAGAAGTCACCACTGTGTGGCTCAGAGAGTGACACTGAGGTGAAGGCGGGCATGGATGGATGGATGGATGGATGGAAGAATGGGAGATGTGTTTTGGAGCTACATCCCCAAATGGAGAGACCTGGGGATGTTAGCTCTTTCCTGGTATATCTTTACCAACTTTATTTTCAAACTGTAAATGTATTTGACAATTTGTCATTTTGTTTTAACTATATGTCTTATAAACATCAAACAGATAGGTAGGTTGTTGTAGGCGTTTTACTAGGGTGTTTTTTTTTTTTTCCTTTTCTTTTAGAGGGGGACTTCAACCCACCCACAAAAACCATGATCCGGTATGTTTCCTCCTTTTTTCTTTCTATTGTCTGACCTCCCTTCCCCCTTCCTCTCTTGTTCTCCTTCCCTGTCTTTTATTCCTGATTCTTGAAGGACTGGTTGTGTTTTCTTGGTTTCTTCTTTTTCAAAACTAATGATTTGAAAGCCTAGCATCCTATTTATATTCTTCTGGTCTAGTAACTGTTCTGGGTCTTAAGACACATTCTAAGTACTACCCTGTTCATCTTTCCCCCCATCTTTCTTTGGTTTCCTCATAAATCTTTGTGATTACTGCAAGTCCTCTTTAGAAGTAGCGAGCTTCCAAGACGAGAAAGTGAAGCTGCCGGACACAGATAGGTGTTCATTTCTACGTTCTTTTCCCTCAAGGAAAATGAGGAAGAATCCAGGAGGTTAGTTCTTCCAGGAAGGAGTGGAGGACAAGGAGGAGGACCATAAGGCAGAAGGAGACCTCCTGCCCTCCTCACCTGGGGCTGGCTCAGACCGGCTCTTTCGGGTCCGCCATCCTCACTCTCCCGGCATTTCCCGGGTTACACGGCGCCCCTCTCCGCACGCGGGACACTTGGTGGGCGGGACAGAGTCTGCCCCCAGGGATTTAATCCGTCCTCCCAAGTCAAGGAAGTTCGAAGCTCGCCCACTAGAGGGCATTGGCGCGTTTCCCAGAAGAGCCCGGCCCGGAGCCGACGTCCGCTGAGACGGGTTTTGCGCAAGGTGCACGGGCTGCAGCGAAGGAGGCCGTGTGCTGCCCACCAGGAGCTCGCAGACCCTACAATCCAGCCAGAGCCGGGGAGGCCGCGGATTCTACCGCTTCAGGGCGCTCGGCTGCAAGACTAAGCGCCCCCAACGCGCACACGCACACCAGGAAACCCAAGTGTCCCGCGGAGGCCAGCCTCGCAGATGCAGCTGAGAGCAGTCTACCTTGGAGGGCAGCAGGGCTACCTAGTACAGATTGGGGCCCCAAACTTCCTTCACCCCAGCCCCGAAGCACTTCTCCCAATGCGGTCACCATGCCTGACTCCCCCCCTCCCCATTGGAATCAACCCATCCCCCTCTTCGTAAAGTAGCAACTTGGAATAGACTGGCCTAAGGTCTTTGGGAGGCAGGGGATGCTTACTTCCTTTGCCTTCCTTTGGCTGCCTATATGCATACATGCCTTTCTGGATAGATTGTGTCCTCTTACTTACATGCTGAAGTTATCTCTCTTGACATAGGCCAGAGGCATTGATGTGCAACAGGTTACTTTAGTCATCAACTGTGACCTTCCTACCAACAGGGAAAACTATATCCACAGACTCAGTCGTGGTGGCTGATTTGGCCATAAAGTTGTGGCTATTAACATGGTAACAGAAGAAAACAAGAGGACTCTTTGAGACATAGAGACCTTCTATAACACCTCCATTGAGATGCCCCTCAGTGTTGCTGACCTCATATGAGGGGGCTGTGTTGCTACCAACCTGGGCTCAAGCTTGGGGGACTGAGAAGCAACAGGATGGGGGAGGGAAAGGAGCCAAGGGATGGACATCTTGTCGTTTTTTTTTTCTTTTTTTCCCCCTCTTTGAATAAATGTCACTTATTGAGGCAAAAGAAGGAACCATGAGGAAAAAAAAAAGAATCACTACATCAATGACGAGAGACCCCTGTCAAACGCACGTGTGTTAACGAAGTTTCCCAAGGACAACTCAGGAACCCTTTGGGACTCGGTGACACATTAGCAAAAATTAACTTTGCACCAAGGTGGTATTGGGGTGGGGAGATCTTTTGGCTGCAGGTCACTGGGGACACTGCTATTATTACCTCAAGGTCTACAAGAATAGCCTTGGCTATCACTTACTCCTTGCCAGGCACTGCACTGAGCTCTGTCTCATTATCTCTTAATAAAACAGCATTTTGAGATCACTTGGTTATTTATAGGAATGTCTACTGGGTTTTTCCGCTGTGAAATGGCTATTTTTCACTTTGTAATTAAAAATTATTTGGGGGAGATACTTTGAGACGGTGGAAAGTTCTATTTCTTCTCACCTCCCGCCCCATCTCTTAGTGTCCTTGGTCTACTTCTGGGGCACCTCTCCATGTTGTCATCGATGGTTTGGACTCTTGGCTCATCTAACCCTGCTGCTTTCCTTTTCCTTTCCCCTGGTTGGCTCTTTCTTGGTAGCTACTTCTCTGCTGAATTCTCACACCCTTCAAACTCTGCAAACACCATTCCTTACCATTTTCCTGGGAATGGCCAAGCCTCAAGCTTAAATTACTTCAACTTCCAGATTCTGCCTCTATATTCTACAAACATCCCTTCCTCCACAGTCAGCCTCTCCTCCTTCCATCCAAACTCAGACAAAGAGGAAGGAGGCTGGCTGGAGTTCTGGAAGTAGGCTGGTAGAGTTGAAAGGGCACAGGCTGGGGCCGGGCTCGGTGGCTCAGCCTATAATCCCAGTGCTTTGGGAGGCTGAGGTGAGTGGATTGCCTGAGCCTGTGGGTTCGAGACCCGCCCAGGCAACTTGGTGAGACCACATCTCTACAATAAATCAAAAATTAGCCAGGCGTGGTAGTGTACACCTGTTGTTCCCGCTATTTGGAAGGCTGAGGAGGAAGGATTGCCAGAGCCCAGCAGGTCGAGGCTGCAGTGGCCAGGAGCGTGCCACTGCACTCCAGTCGGGGCAACAGAGTGAGACTCCAACTCAAAAAAAAAAAAAAAAGAAAGAAAGAAAGGGCACAGACTTTCTACTGCAAGCTGGACCTGATTTGATTTGGGTTCTAGTGCCATTACTTACTGGCTATAAGGCCAAGCTTTTTTTCCCCCTTTTAAACTCAATTAGTGAGTACAAATATTCATAGTTAAGCATTGTAAGAATTAATATAAATGTGTGACAAGTTCCTGAAACAATGCTAACATGTAATGCTCAGTAAATGACAGCTGTTATCATGATTCATAGTATCGGTCCCTGCGCCCTCTCTAAACGTCTCCAGGCATCACTCCTCCTCTCTCCTGTGTTTTCAACCTCTCACTCTCACCTGGTTTCTTCCCTGAGTTTTTCAACAAAGTCAAATCTCTCTTAATCTTCAAAAACAAAAAGCAAAACTAAAAACACTTCTGTAAAGAAGCCCACCGACTCCCTCAAGTACATGCATACCTTGTTATGAACAGGGACTCTTCGGCAGGAGGGTCCCTGGCTTAACCAATGCCTGATTCCTGGAGATTCCTATTTCCTGTAGGCATCTCTCCTTCGGTTTCTTGAATTAGTGGATTGGCTTATTTCACCAATTCTGGAAAATTCTCAGCCATTATCTCTTCAAATATTGCCTCTGCTCCACTTTCTCCTCCAATTAAACAGATATTGGATTTTTCTCCCTGCATCCTCTATCTTGTTTATCTTCTCATCTGCATTTTCCATTTTCTGTGCCTCTCTGGGCCTCATTCCGGATGGTTTCTTCTAACTTATCTTCCTTTCTACTGCTTATTTGTTATTAACTCACCTATGAGTTCTTAATTGGGTTATTGTGCTTTTCCGTTCTGTAATATCATTTGGTTCTTTTAAACAGTCCCTAATGTCACTTTCAAAACTTTCATATACTTACATAAAATTTTAAATTCAACTTTTATTTTTTGTGGACACAGGAAGCCTGGTTTTATTACAGGTTGTATCTAGTAATTCTGAGATCTGGGATTCTGGGAGGTCTGTTTCTATAGTCCATGGCTTCTGTTGATTTGGACTCATGCTGCTTTGTCTCATGTACCCTGTATACCTCTGTGCTTTCTGGATAGTTTATCTGACAAGACTATTTTGAGAATTAATTTAAGATCTAGGATCTTCTCCTAAAGAGGACTTTTCTTTCCTTCTGCTGACACCCGAGGGCACTAGCAACCCAAGAACAAGGCTTGAGAATATTCCATATAGCACAGAGCCAATGCCCACCCTCATTTCCAGATGCAGTCCTTTGGAGCCCTGAGAGCAGAGGTTGGTCTTACACAGGTTTCCACCTTTGTGACAGTGAGCACCAACTGTCTCTCTAACTCTGGTTGTACCCTGATGCACTGTTCACCTCACATGGTTGCAAGGATTGTCTGACAGCCCAGGGTAAACATGTCAGCGAGGTGCAACAGGTGACTTGCAAATCTCCAGGACACTATGGAAACCAATATGGCCTTTCACACTTGTCCAAGGAGCCTGACCTGTTAGGTGCCTTCTCCCAGGAGGTGAACGCATCCCAGGTAAGGAGCAAAGCCTCACCAGTTTAGGCTGTTACCTCCTCTATGTTCTACTCTGTTGATTCTTCTCTTTTATTTATTAGGCCTCTGATGTTCTAAAGAAGATAGTTTGGTGTCTTCTTTAATTTTGATAGTTATCTTTAGAAGGACTGTGATTTATTCCTTAGTCTACCATTACTAGAGGCAGGTGGTAGGAAATATCCAATGCCCCACGGTATCACTCCTTTCTGTTTCCTGATATTCTTTGTTTTATTCATTCACACTTGAGCTTTACAGAATGCATTATGATACAGAGAGCAATTTGTAACCAGCTGACAGATACAGCCTGGTCCATGCCTGGACCCAGCTTCAAGGTCATCTTCCTCTCTTCCTGAACATCCACCCACATAAATCAGCATCTCTGGTGTGAGTGCTGGGCTTCCCAGCGGATCTGATATGGATTTGATCCCAAGGTTTCTATAAGTAGATCTGTCAGATGTGAGCTATCTGGGAAAGAGGCCTGTCCTTAGGTAATTACATTAACTCAGACTTGACACCCACTTCATTAAGCCTGCTCTGATTCTGCTAACATGGATGGGGTCTTTCCCTGCCTTGTCTCACATGACCTTTCCTCGTTGGAACCCACATCACACTCTACCTGATAAAATTGAGATTTTACGTGCAAATCAAGTCTTTCCTTTTGAGGTGGTAGTTGTTTTTTGTTGTTTCATTTTGTTTGCCTGGGTAGAAGGGGTCTATTGTCTTCCCTCTCTCTTGATGGTTTTTTTTGCTTTGCAGAAGCTTGTCAGTTTGATGAGGTCCCACTTTTCTATCTTATCTCTTATGGCCTGGGCACTTGGGGTTTTGATCAGGAATTGATCAAATTTCCAATTTCCATAAGCATGTCTCCAGCATTTTCTAAGGTTCTTATAGTTTGAGGTTTTACATTTAGGTTTTTGATCCATTTAGAGTTGATTTTTGTGTATGGTGATAGGTAGGAGGTCTTGTTTTCATCTTCTGCATGTGGTCAGCCAGTTTTCCCAGCACCATTTACTGAATAGGTTCTCCTCTCCCCAGTGGTTGGTGGTGGAGGTTTTATCGAAGATGAGTTGATTGAGAAATTGAGGTTTTGCTTCCAGAATTTCTGTCCTGTTCCATTGGTCTATATGCCTGTTCTTGTACCAATACTAGGCTATTTTGATTATTGCAGCCTTATAATAAAGTTTAAAGTCTGGGAATGTGATACCTCCTGCTTTCTTTTGTTTTTTGTTTGTTTGGTTGGTTGGTTTTTTGTTGAGGATGGTTTTGGCTATTCGTGGTTATTTATGTTTTCATATGAATTCCTGTATTGTTGTTTCCAGGTCTGAGAAGAATGTTGCTGGTAATTTAATGGGTATTGTGTTAAATCTGTAGATTGCCTTGGGTAGGATGGATCTTAACAATGTTGAATCTTCCAGTCTATGAGCATGGAATATTTTTCCATTTGTTTGTTTCAACTTTGATTTCTCTGAGCAGTGTTTTGTAGTTTTCGTTGTAAATGTCCTTCACTTCTCTGGTTAGGAAGAAGCCAAGGTATTTCAATTTTTTGTGGCTATTGTAAATGGGATTGTGCTTTATATTTGAGTTTATGTTTGTTTATTGTTGGTGTATAGGAATGCAACTGTCTTTTATACATTTATTTTATACCTTTGCCAAAGTCCTTTATCGGTGCAGGGAGGTTTTTGACAGATTCTCTTGGGTTTTTGACATATAGGATCATGTTGTCTGCAAAAAGGGATAACTTGATTTCCTCTTTTCCTATTTGGATGCCCCTGATTTTCTTCTCTTGTCTGATTGCTCTAGCTAGGACTTCCAATACTATGTTGAACAGGAGGGGTGAGGGTGGGCATCCTTGTCTTGTTTCGGTTTTCAGGAGATATGGTTCCAATATCTGTCTGTTTAGCAGTATGTTGGCTGTGTGTTTCTTGTAGATGGCTCTTACTATTTTGAGGTGTGGCCCATCTTTGCCTAGATGTTCGAGGGTTTTTATCAAGAAGGGGTGCTGGATTTTATTGAAAGCTTTTTCAGCTGGGCTCGGTGGCTCAGCCTGTAATCCCGCACTTTGGGAGGCTGAGGTGAGTGGATTGCCTGAGCCTGCGGGTTTGAGACCCACCTGGGCAACTTGGTGAGACCCCATCTCTACAATAAATCAAAATGAGCCAGGTGTGGTAGCGCTTGCCTGTAGTTGCAGCTACTTGGAAGGCTGAGGCGGAAGAATCGGCGGAGCCCAGCAGGTTGAGGCTGCGGTGGCTGGGAGTGGCCACTGCACTCCAGTCTGGGTGACAGAGTGAGACTTTTTCCACATCTAATGATATAATCATGTGGGTTTTGTTTTTATATCTGTTGATGTATTTAATTATGTTTATGGTCTTGCGGATGTTGAACCAGCCCTGCATCCTGGGGATGAAGCCTACTTGGTCATGGTGGATGATTTTTGAGATGTGTTTTGAATCTGGTTTACTAGAATGTTTTTTGAGAATTTTAGCATCTATGTTCATCAAGGATATTGGCCTGTAGTTCTCTTTCTTTGATGGATCTTTACCTGGTTTGGGTGTCGATGTGATGTTAGCTTCATAAAATGATTTGGGGAGACTTCCATCTTTCTCGATTGCCTGGAATACATTCAATAGGATTGGTATCAACTTCTCCTTGTATGTTTTGTAGAATTCTGCTGGAAAGTCACCTGGTCCAAGGCTTTTTTTTTGTAGGTAGTTTTCTTATGACATAGGTGATTTCCTGGGTTGTTATTGGTATATTTAGGGTCTCAGTTTCTTCTTGTTTCAACCTGGGGAGGTTGTATGATGTCAGAAAGTTCTTCATTTCATTTAGGTTTTCAAGTTTGTTTCCATACAAGTGTACACAGAAATCTCTGATAATCTTTTGTATTTCTTCAGGGTCAGTTGTGACGTGATCTTTTGCATTTCTGATTGTGTTTATTTGGGCTTTTTCTTGGTCAGTCTATCTAGGGGTCCATCAATCTTGTTTATCCTTTCAAAGAACCAGCTTTTTGTTTCGTTGATATTTTCTATATTTTTGCTGTCTATGTTTTGCTCATTTTTCTACTGCAGTTGCTGTTTTTTCTTTTAATCTGTAGGAATTACTTATATAGTTCAGAAGGATTTTAATACTGTCAGTTTTAGACATTGCAAATGTCCTCTCCAATTCCACTGTTGTTGATTAACTTTCTAGTGTCTTTCTTTCTTTTTTTTTTTTTTTTTGATTTGGAGTCTCACTCTTGTCACCTAGGCTGGAGTGCAGCGGCACACTCACAGCCATCGCAGCCTCCACCTGCTGGACTTAGGTGATCCTTCCGCCTCAGCCTTCCAAGTAGCTGGAACTACAGACGCATCCCACCACGTTCGGCTAGTTTTTGTGATTTATTGTAGAGACAAAATCTCACCATGTTGCCTAGGTTGGTCTCAGACCTGTGGGCTCAGGCAATCCTCTCGCCTCAGCTTCCCAAGGCGCTGGATTATAGGCTGAGGCACCGCGCCCAGCCTCTAGTGTCTTTCATAGAACAGAAATCCTTCATTTTATGGACTAAATCCCTTAAATAAATTATTTCCACATATGATTTGAAATTTTAAAATTTTTAGAAGTTCCTTTATATCCCTAGAATGTAATCTATTTTCCTCCACTATCTTCTATTAACTGTACAGTTTGTTTTTGTCTTTCACATTTAGCTCTGAATTCCAACAAAGTCTACTTTTATGTGTAATGTTAGATAGAGATTGATTTTTAAATTCCCTCACAGAGTGAGTTCATTTTCTCACCACCATCTCCTGAACCATCTATCCTTTCCCTCAGATTTGTCACATTAAGTTCCCATACCCAGGAACTTAAGCACGTTAAGTTCTCACCACAGGAGAGAAAGACCAACTGCAGCATGTAAGAGGTAATAGCACCCCCAATTCTGCTTCCCGTGCAAATTCTGCCCAGTCCTACACGTGCCTCTCAGTTACACATGTGCACAAAGACCAAGCTGGGCCAAAGCAGCTCCAAAGAAAAGCCAGGGTACCAGCAGTGCCAAGGCCTCCAGAGCTCAGCAGAGGCTTGTTTTGGCCCCACGAGGTTCCCAATGACCACTGAGCTCAAGGACTCCCAGAGAGGCCTCATGGTATGAGATCGCCATGTTGGTTCAATTCCAAGATGAATTCAGGAGCAAAATAATAGAAGAAGAAAAGAGTCCATTTACAATGGAGAGCAAAAAGGGAGGGGGAAAAAAGAAGGGAGAAAGAAAGACTACCTGACATATCCTTATCTTACACAGTTGGAGCTGAGGATCAGGTAGAGAGGAAACCCCATACCTCAGGCAGGATTTCTTAACTGCAAACCGCAAAAATGATCTCTGGCTAATTTCAGTAGAAAGAGAGTGCATGAAAAAAACCATCTGGAGGGCTGAAGAGCCAAGGCAAGGTCCAGGGCAGCTGTGTACAGCCTGTGCCCGCTTCAGGGGAGGCCCCCGTGGAAGTGCCTGGCATGTTCTGCTTCTTTGGGAGAGTTCTGTTTCCTATCTGCCCATGAGATGGAGATTCCTTAGATAGAAGAAAGGGGCTCAGATGCTGAACAGCCAGACAGAATAACTGTGTCCTCTAAGTCCCTCCTCCCCAATGCACATCTGTACCCACTGAACTGTGTGGGAGCTGAGGTATGTTTGGAAAGACAAGAACTTTGTTAACAGAGTTCAGGTTGGGCTCAGTGGGTCAGCCTATAATCCCAGCACTTTGGGAGGACGAGGTGAATGGATTGCCTGAGCCTGTGGGTTCGAGACCAGCCCGGGCAATTTGGCAGGACCTCTCTACAATAAATAAAAAATTAACTGGGTATGGTAGTATGTGCCTGTAGTTCTGGTTACTTGGAAGATTGAGGCAGAAGGATAACCAAAGCCCAGCAGGTCAACGCTGGGGTGGCCTGAGCGTGCCACTGCACTCCAGCCTGGGCAACAGAGTAAGACTCCAACTCAAAAAAAATAATAATAATAATCAGAGTTCAGAGATATCTAATACCCTTGGTGTTCCTGACAAAAATGTTTGTAAGAAGAAATAAAGCAGCATCAAAGACAACATTGGCTATAACAGAGGAAGGTATTTTCTACTATGCACCACTCTCATCCTCAAACCCTGAGGGTCCAAGAGATTTTGGAGTTTCAAAAAAACTGGGAGGCTGATCCTCAAACTGACTCCAACCCAGTCTACCACAGCGGCAGGCATATGCTTTAGAAAGAAAGTAGTGCAGGTGGGAAATCAAGGAGAATGGGCTCACAGAAAAGCAGAACCCTGAAGAGCTCAAAGAAACTTCTATGGGCTCCCGTACAGTAGAAAAAGAGCTACTTCCATCTCCTTTGGAACAATCATCATTCCCTAGGGAGAACTGGCAGAGACCTAACACTAAGCAAGTCCAACCACGGAGGCCTTGTGGAGACCCAGCCTCAGAGACCTACCCCAACCAGCTATAAGTGGCCCCCACAGCGATGGTGACACTCCAGGCCACCAGAGGGCAGGAAGATGCCAGAACACTGGGCTCTAACTTCTCTGGGGGACTATGGAGGGCGGCAGCTGCAGAAGTAGTGCCCGGCAAGCAGCACGGGTCATATGTCTGCACCTGCCCAACAATATGACCGTCCTTTGCAACACCCAAACCAGTCAAAAGAGAGTCTCCAGCCGGACACAGTAGCTCAAGTTTGCAATCCCAGCACTTTGGGAGGCCGAGGCAAGAGGATTGCCTGAGCCCAGGGGTTCAAGATCAGCCTGGCCAACATGGCGAGACCTCATCTCTACAATACATCAAAAAAATTAGCCAGACGTGGTGGCACTCGCCTGTAGTTCCAGCTACTTGGAAGCTGAGGTGGAAGGATCACCTGAGCCCAACAGGTTGAGGCTGCGGTGACCATGAGTGTGCCACTGCACTCCAGCCTGGGCAACAGAGTGAGACTCCAACTTAAAAAAAAGAGAGAGAGAGAGAAGAGAGTCTCTGTCTCCACGTTTGATCTTAGACAGACCTGAAACCTCCTTCGCACAGTGAGGTGACAACAGACAGGTCCTGAAACCATGCCAGGAGCTAAACAACACCAGAAAGTGAGAACAGGGCTCCAGGGACAGGAAGCCAAACTGTGGTTCTCAGGGCCCTTCAGTCTGTCCAGGGTAGTAACCAGGCCTGATGCTTGGCCAGTGAGAGTCCATGGTCTGCCTTAGCACAGGAGTGGAAGGGAAACCCTGCAAGACCCTAAAATCCTCTGTGTCAGTGGGGGCTAAGAGGCATTACAACGTAGGTGCACATGTTGTTCAGACTGGACATGTTGTTCTGGGATAGAGAGACCGGACACAATTGCATCATGGTCATTATGACGGCTGTCATTGCCATGGTATGTACGGCTCATGTGTGCCAGCTTCATGCCTATGCAGAACAGAGGTGTGATTGAAAGCTCAGGGGGCAAAGTACTATTTTTTAAATTTTTTTTGAGTTGGAGTCTCACTCTGCCACCCAGGCTGGAGGGCAGTGGCATGCTCCCGGCCACTGCCCCCTTGACCTGCTGGGCTCCCCGGCGATCCTTCCGCCTCAGCCTTCCAAATAGCCAGAACTACAGGCGCGCGCTACCACACCTGGCTAATTTTTTATTTATTGTAGAGACGAGGTCTTGCCAAGTTGCCCGGGTGGGTCTCGAACCCGCGGGCTCAAGCAATCCACTCACCTCAGCCTCCCAAAGTGCTGGGCTTACAGGCTGAGCCACCGAGCCTGGCCAAAGTACTATTATTAAGGCACCTCTTCATGTCCTTCTCCCAGCCCTCTGCCCAGGGAGCACTTACCTGAGAAGTGTGCCACCTGTCCACCCCTTATTGGACTGTTGTTATGCCTCAGGCAGTACAGAAGGAGCAGTGATTCCCTGTGAAGGGTCCTGGGCTCTCATCCTCAGGGCTAGTGGTGCTGCCTTGCTGAAATTTGCGTCCTACTAAGGGACACATCAAGGCAGAGGTAGTAGTAGCCAGTACCTCTGGAAGAGAAAGCAGTGCTTCCTCAATATCATCCTTGCTAAGTTCTCCTATTCCTCTAGCATGAAGCAGATGGTGATGGTGGACTGGGAAGACCCTGAGGAACAGGGCTAGTCACACTCTACACACTAGGTCATCAATTCGGCATTCTTCCTGTTGAGTGTGTGGTGGCTGCGATGCACCAGGGAAGCTAGAAGAGAGGCAATGTGAAGCTGGCTGTGGACATAGATGGTCCAGGCATGGATCAGTGCCTGGCTGCAGCAGCTGCATGAGATGTACCCCTCACCCACTGGAGATTCCAAGCTTTCTCACCACTTTCTGCTGACACCTGGCCTTGGGGGCTACCATGCTGATACAGTCTGTAGCCTCTGGCACCATCATTATTATTTTTGGTGGGGGCAGGTGCCAGGTACCATCATGGCCTAGGACCCCAGGAGTAATGAGCTCCAGAAGCTCAGGACAGATGTGGGCTGCAGGAGGGGGATGTCCAGGCTGAGCTGTCCCTGTTCCCTAGCTGTAACTTTTTTTTTTTTTTTTGGCTCCATCACGAACATTTTGAGGACGCCCCCAGGGCGACAGACTAAAGGACCCAGAGAACCACAGTTTGGCTTCCTGTCCCAGGAGTCCTGTTCTTGTTTTCCAGGGCTGTTTAGCTCCTGGCATGGCTTCAGGAATTGTCTGTCACCTCACTGTGCAGAGGTGGTTTCGAGGCTCTCTAGAAGCCTAAACTGGAGACAGAGACTCTATTCTGACAGGCTTGGGTGTTGCAAAGGATGGGCTGATACAAGGGGTGGAGGGAAGAAGGGTGGGTCAGTGAGGGTGGGCACCTGGGCCAGTCTTTCCAGTTCTCCCTGGTGTGATCGCTATGAGATGTGCTTGAAGTCAGGTTTGTGAGGGGCCGTGTTGCACCAGCCTGTCTCCAACAACGTGCTTGTGTCCTCATGTTCTTGCTCCTTCTTAAAAACACTGCTAACAGATCAAAACCCAAGATGAGATGAGTACAGCCAGGTCTGACTTCCTGGATGCTGATGCTGAGTGGTGGGACAGCTCTTTGGCAATTCAGACAAGGAGTGGAGCAGCATGCCTGTGCGGGAGGCTGCTGAGGCTTCTTATTTGTTCTTTAGTTGTTCACATATGCTTGTTATTGAAGCAGAACATAAATACAGAGACGTGCACACATCTCAAGTGCATAGTTCAGTGGTTTTTTCAAAATCACATGAGCAACCAGCATTTAATCAAGAATCAAATTTTACCAGAATCCCAGAAGCCCCTTCAGGTTTTCCCCCAGTCACTCCCTCCCCACACTAACCACCACCCTGACTTCTAACACCTTAGGTTAGCTTTGACAATTTGGCAACTTTATATATATGAGTAGAATCATGATATTACTGAAGGACTTTTAAGAACAGAAATATCTAATGCCCAATAGTGAAACTTTTGTTTTTAAATGGTGTAATAGCTAATCACCATCCTTGCACATATAATAAAGCCTGTTGAGTAAATCATGTCTTTTGCAAGCGTGTTCTGTTGTGTTTTGCTTTCCAGACAGTAGAGGTGGCAATCAATGTCAAGGGCTGAGTCTACCCTTGGTTGAGTGCAAAAACAGCAGAGGGAACTGAGCAGATGTGTTTGCAAGCAAGGCACCACTTGAGCAGATCCAGACACTCCATACCAGATGGGAGGCAAACCTTGGACAGAGCACTGGCCTTCCCCCAGAGTGTGGGACAGGGGCTGAGTCAACTTTACATGCTTTCAAAAGATAGGCTGACCTCTGCTAACATCTGGATTACAAACTAGGTAAGCACGGCATTTCATCAGAGAAGATACAAAGAACTAGTCATCCCTACGGACATATGGTCGTCACTACTTGACATTAACGGGCTGGTTATTCCTGCGTGATTTATACCTGCATGAGTCAGATTACAGGGCTGAACCAAACGAAGCATGTATAAGTCTGGAAAAAGAGAAGGGAGGGAGAAGATTCCAGCCGCAAAAGAGACCAGAGAATAAAAGCCCTTCTGGTTAGAAGTTGCCATTTAGCCATGTATCCTGAAATGTTGCTATGAGATGCAGAGGAACTATGGATGCATGGGTGGGTTTGGGGGACCAGTTCTGGGCAGGAGACGTACCAAATCTTAAAGGAAAAGTTAACTTCTTTGTTCCCTAGTAACCACAAAAGTTGAAACCAGAAGAGCACCCAGTTGAGCCTTTCCGGGGAGTAGGGCATCAACTCATCAAGAGAACCCATCCTTCCAATAGTCCCCGCAGACAATGTAAGGTGGTTCCTAGCCACACAGCGTGGTAGAACCACCGCAGGAAATTCCATTTCACATTCTGATTAGTGTGGTGAAATATACATGACATAAAGTTGACCATTTTAACCATGTGTAGTTCATTGGCATTAAGTACATTCCTATTGTTGTGGGGATCTTTAGATCCATCAATCCATCTTTAGAACTCTTCAGTCTTCCCAAGTGGAAACTTTCTACTCATTAAAACATAATTCTCTATCCCCTTTCCCCCAACCCCCTGACAGTCAGCTTTCTTTCCGTCTCTAGGAATTTGACTACTCTGGGTACCTTATGCAGGTGAAATCATATAGTATTTGTCCTTTTGTATCTGTGGGGGAAGTTTTAAAAATATGAATACGCAAGCCCAACCCTAAGCCAATTAAATCAGAACTGGTGGTGGTGGAGCCTGACCATTATTAAAAATTATTATTGTCATTTAAAAAAATTCCCTAGTGATTCCAAGGCAGCCTTGAAAACTTCTGGGTTAAAAGGTCTAAATTGGATTTTACTTTCGGAAGCCCGCTGGTTGATACCTAAAATTCCTTTAGCCATGGGTTAAGCTAAGGGTTTTCCTTCTCCAACTGCCAATGAGGCATAAAGTGATTGGTTGAGATATCACAGTGACTGAGACTCATCTGCTAAAGATTAATCTATCAGTCAACAAGTGTGATTGTTATCAGACACTGTCTCCTTTTGAAAACCGGGAGGACTCAAGAGTAGCAAATGATAAGTAACTACTGATTTGGGAGCTTGGGAGAGACAGACACACTGGGATCCATGGCCACTTTTGGGGGTTGATGATGAAGGTTAGTCTGGTTTACCTTCAGTTCCCCCATGAACAAAATAAGAGTTGGGAGGATTTTACAACCAGCACATCTGTGCACACTCACCCTGTTCATTGGAATGTGGCCACTCAGACATATGGTTCCCATCAACTATATTTTTGCATTTTTCTTGACCCCCCTTTTTTTATTTAACTACACTGACATCATTACAAAGGAACTTCACATATATGGGTTCTAATTGAGGCATGACCAGTGCTTTATTCAAGGAAGAGCTCCTTCTCTTCCTTGTTTCGACAGAATTAGAATTACGTAGAAAATGAATTCATGGATAAATGGATAGATGATAGATAGGTAGCAGACAAATGTATATCAAAATACAAAAGACTGAAAAGTTATACACCAAATCATAATATTGTCTCCCCCTATGGGGGAAGGGAGGTGTGGGAATGGGATTGGAAGGATTTTAAAGTTTAATTTATTTTTTTCTAACCCTGGAAGCAAGCAGGACAAAATGTTAACACCTGTTCATTCTGAGTTGGTATTTGTTGTTTTAGATTACTCTTTTTGCTTGTCTTTGTGCTTTTTGGTGTCTTTAAATGTTGCCAATATTACATATATAATAATACACATAAATATATGTGGATAAAGAAATACTTTGATGACTGAGAAGAGCGCTTACAAAGTGTTCCATGTTCATAATTTTATCATAAAACAAAATTAATAAAGTCTCAGATATTTGAAAAATACAAAAATAATGGAGACAGACATTGCCACATTTTGAGATCTTCATATCCAAGCCTTTTCTCCATGCATTCAATAATTGTGTCATTGATTCCAAGTTTTCAGATAGTTTCTGATTACAAAAATAATAGTTCATTGCAAAATGCAGAAAAAGATAGATAAGGAAAGACAAATTATCCATTGCCTTACTACCTGGAGTGTCCCACCATGGTTCATAATGGCAAAAAATAAAATCTGATTTGGCTAGGAAGAGATGAACATTACTTAATGTTATGGTTTGAATGTGTCCTCTCCAAAATTCAGATGCTGCCAATGTGATACTAATAAGAGGTAGGGCCTTTAAGAGGTAATTAGACCTTGATACTCCTCGTGAATGGGATTAGTTGCCCTCATAAAGGCACTTGACAGAGGAAGCTGATTCTTTCTTGCCCTTTTGCTGTTCTGCCATGTGGGGACATGGTGTTAGTTCCCTTTTGCCTTTCCACTTTCTGCCATGTGGGGACACAGCCAGAAGGTCTTCATCAGATGCCAACACCTCGATCTTAGACTTACCAGCCTCAAGAATGATGAGAAATAAGTTTCTGTTCTTTATAAATTACCCAATCTCAGGTATTCTGTTATAGCAGCACAAAACAGATTAAAACACTGAAAATATTGGAAGTAGCATATATAATCAATGGGGGATTGTCAGCATCTTTGCTTTTTTCAGCTCCTCCTTTGGTCTTTATGTGATGGAATGACCCAAACAGTCAGTCAGATATAGCATGGTTGGCTCCTAATGCCAATTTAATTTTGACTTAAATGTTACTTCCTTAGAAAACTTTTCTGATGGCTCAATCTGAAAGAGATACTATTTACAATAGCATTAATTTGAAGTTTTCTTGGTGGGAGGGAGTTATTCATGTGTCATTCTCTACCATTTTTCTTTTTTTACTTGTGCATTTATTTTTTGCCTCTCTTTATTTTAATTTTAGAATTGTGGAATACATGTAAGAACTTGCTACATAAGTATATTGTGTGAAGGCAAGATTTGGGCTTCTGGTGAGCCCTCTCCCCTCCTAGTAGTGGACATGGTACCCAATAGTGTTGCCTCTCTTTTTCATTCTTGGATTCTTGAGGGCTAAAATAATATCTGGCATTGGGAAGTTGAATTGCTGAATGGATAAATGAATCAAAAATATTGCTACTTCTGTCTACTTAGGAATATGAGCTGGGCTTGGTGGCTCAGCCTGTAATCCTGCGCCTTGGGAGGCTGAGGTGAGTGGATTGCCTGTGCCCGCAGGTTCAAGACCCACCTGGGCAACTTGGCAAGCCCTCATCTTACAATAAATCAAAAATTAGCCAGGTGTGGTCGCGCACCTGTAGTTCCAGCTACTTGGAAGGCTGAGGCGGAAGGATCACCGGAGCCCAGCACATCGAGGCTGCAGTGGCTGGGAACGGCCACTGCACTACAGTCTGGGCAACAGAGTGCGACTCCAACTCAAAAAAAAAAAAAAAAAAGGAATATGAAAGTATCTTTCTTTAACTACCACTGGACACATAGCCTAAGAAGGCTACCTGGTGAAACACCTGGATTTCATCCATCCTCTTCCTTTCTATCTCCTGTGTAGCAGTAATTTTATGTTCTTGTATTTAGAACCAATTACCACAGCCAGTGGAGAAGAGAGAAAAAAGACAGAGCTATTATTTAAACAAATAACTGAAAATGTCCCAAATCTGATGAAATACATGAATATAAATATCCAAGAAGTTCAACAAACTCCAAGTAGGGTGAAGTCAGAGATCCACATTGAGACACATTATAGTCAAACCATTGAAAAACAAAGAAAAGACAAAGAGACGCTTGAAAGCAGTAAGAGAAAGGCAACTTGTCGCACATACAAGATCATCAATAAGATTAGTAGCAGATTTTTCATTAGAAGCTTTGGAGACCAAAAGGCAGTGGGTTGATATATGCAAAATGCTAAAAGAAAAAAAAAATCCGTCTACCAAGAATCCTATAGTCAGCAAAACTGTCCTTTAAAAGTGAAAGAAGTTGAATGCAGTGGCTCAAGCCTGTAGTGCCAGCTACTTGGGAGGCTGAGGCAGGAGGGTTGCTTGAACCCAGGAGTTGGAGGCTGCAGTGAGCTATGATTATGCCACTGCACTCCAGCTTGGGTGACAAAGCCAGAACTTGTATCTATAAATTAATTAAACTAAGAAGGTTCATTACCATTAGACCTGCTCTGCAAGAAATGCTCAAGGGAATCCTGTAAGTTGAAATAAATGGACACTAAAAAGCAACTTGCAGCATATGAAGAAATCAAGATCTCAGTAAAGGGAAATACATGAGTAATTATAAAAGTTATTATTATAACTTCAGTTTGCAACTCCACTTTAATACATTTTTAAAAAATAATTAATCTAAAAGCTAGTATTATTATAACTTTTGTTCATAACTCTACATTTTGGTTTCTACTCAATTTAAAAGATTGATGCATTTTTAAAAACTTGTAGTCTATGTTTTTGGATATACAATATAGAAAGATGCAATCTTGTGATTTCAGTAACTAAAAAGAGGGGATAGAGCTATCAAGGATCTGAGTTTTTGTATGTTGCTGAAGCTAGTATAAATTCAAATTAGTTTTTAAATTTTAGAATGTTAAGTGTAATCCTCAAGGTAACCACAAAGAAAACAGCTAAGAATATATGCAGAAGGAAATGAGACGAGAATTAAAACACTTTACTACCAACTAAATACAAAAGAAAACAGTAATGCTTGGAATGAGACCAAAAAGGTTACAAGGCATATGGCAAAATGACAGAGGCAAGTCTCTTCTTATCAGTAATTACTTTAAATATTAATAGATTAAGTTGTCCCATCAAGACAGAGATTGGCAGATTATATATATATATATATATATATTTTTTTTTTTTTTTTTTTTTTTTTTTTTTTTTGGAGTCGGAGTCTGTCTCTGTCAGACTGGAGTACAGTGGCACACTCATGGCCACCTCAGACTTGACCTGCTGGGCTCAGGTGAACCTTCCACCTCAGCCTTCCAAGTAGCTGGAACTACAGGTGTGCACCACCATGCCTGGCTAGCTTTTTTATTTATTGTAGAGATGAGGTCTCACCAAGTTGCCCAGGCTTGTCTCAAATCCATGGGCTCAGGCAATCCTCTCACCTCGCCCTCCCAAAGTGCTGGGATTATAGGTGTGAGTCACCGCACCTGACCTAGATATATTTTTTAAACATGATCCAACTGTATGCTGTCTGCCAGAGACTCATGTTGGAACCAAAGACACAAATAAGTTAAAAGAAAAAAATGGAAAAATATATTTTATGCACATCATACTCAAAATTAAGTAGGAGTATCTATACTGATCTCAGAAAAAAGTAGATTTTAAATCGAATAAATAAGCCAGGCTCAGCCTGTAATCCCGCGCCTTTGGGAGGCTGAGATGAGTGGATTGCCTGAGCCCGCGGGTTCGAGACCCACCAGGGCAACTTGGCGAGACCTCATCGCTACAATAAATCAAAAATTAACCGGGCGTGGTAGCGCGCGCCTGTAGTTCCAGCTACTTGGAAGGCTGAGGCGGAAGGATCGCTGGAGCCCAGCAGTTCGCACTCCAGTCTGGGAGACAGAGTGAGACTCCAACTCAAAAAATAAATAAATAAATAAATCGAATAAATATACAAAAGACAAGGATGGACATTATATATTAATAAAGGATTTGATACATCAGGAAGATAAAACTATGATAAACATTTATGCACCTCATAACAAACCCTCAAAATATATGAAGAATTGAAGGGAGATTTGCAATAATAGCTGGAGATTCAATACATCACTCTCAATAATGGATAGAATGACAACAGAAGATACGTAAGGAAACAGAGGACCTAAACAGCACAATAAACCAACTAGATCTAACAGACATACACAGAACACTCTACCCACAACAGAACACTCATTCTTCTCAAGCGCACATGGGACATTCTCTAGGATAAACCGCATGTTAGGTCACAAATCAAATCTCAGTATATTTAAAAAGATAGATATCATACAAGGCATCTTCTCCAATCACAATGGGACAAAGTTAGGAATCGATAACAGAAAGAAAACTAGGAAATTCACAAATTAGTGGAAATTAAATAACACACTTTTAAACCGTCAGCTCAGGCTGCCATAACAAAATACCATACACTGACTGGCTTAAACAACAAACATTTATTTCTCACAGTTCTGAAGGCTGGACAGTCCAAAATCAAGATGCTGGCAGATTTGGTTCATGGTGAGAACCCTATTCCTGGCTTGCAGAGGCCGTCTTCTCACTGCCTTCACATGATGGAGAGACAGCGAGATCCAGTTTTTCTTCCTCTTCTTATAAAGACACTAATCTCATCACGGGGGCCACACCCTCATAATCTCATCTAAATCTAATTACCTCCCAAAGTCCCCACCTTCAAATACCATCACACTGTGGGGGAGTTTCAACAATGAATGGGGGGACACAAATATTCAGTTCATAACATTATAACATTCCACCCTTAGCCTTTCCACAATTCATGTCCTTCTCACATGGAAAATACATTCTTCCATCCCAACAGCCCCAAACGTCTTAATCCATTTCAGCATAAACTCTAAAATCTAAAGTCCAAAGTCTCATCCAAATAGTATCTAAATCAGATTTGGGTCATACCCAGGTACAATTTACCCTGAGGCAAAATTCCTCCTCAGTTGTGAACCTGTGAAACCAGATAAGTTGTGTGCTTCCCTGGGACTGTGGTGGGATGTACAGAAGATAGACATTCCCATTCCAAAAGGGGGAAATCAGAGGGAAGAAAAGGGTGACAGGGCCCACGCAAGTCCCAAATCTAGCAAGGCAGATATCACTAGATCTTAAGTCTAAAAAATAATCTTTTTTATTAGATGCTTCACCCTCCAGACCCCCTGGAGCAGCAGCTCCACCCCGAGGCTTTGCTGAGCAGGACTAGTGCTATCACCAAGGTTTGGGCCTTTAGAAATCTGTTTAGATATCTCTTCGGCTAAATATCCAGTATCATTACTTGCAAGTCCTACCTTCCACAAAGCACTAGAACATGAACACAATTCATCCAAGTTCCTGACCACGTTATAATAAGTATTGTCTCTCTTCCATTGCCCAGTGACATGTTCCTCATTTCTGTCTGAGATCTCACCAGAATAGCCTTTATTGTCCATGTTTCTACTAGCATTCTGTTTATAATTATTTATGGATTCTCTAAAAAGATGGAAACTATTGATACAGTTCTCCTGTTCTTTCTGAGTCCTCACTAGAATTGTCTTTAAGAGTCAGTTCATTTAGAGTCCATCATACTCAGTGATCTATCACAGAAACAAAGAACTGAGTACCACATGTTCTCACTCATAAGCAGACCCTGAACATTTATCGCAATATTATAAGAAAGGGATTGGCAGTAGAGGACACTGCAAGGGGAGGGAAGAGGGAGGCACATAACATCAATAAGCGTATCTGATCTCAAACCAGGTGAAATGGGGACCAAAGGGAGGCCCAAACTTTACCTATATTATGATTGCTTATCTACCTAATCTTGAA
Source organism: Carlito syrichta (assembly GCF_000164805.1). Taxonomy (NCBI): domain Eukaryota; kingdom Metazoa; phylum Chordata; class Mammalia; order Primates; family Tarsiidae; genus Carlito; species Carlito syrichta. The sequence goes on along the minus strand of NW_007249923.1, from coordinate 310,293 downwards.
TTGCACTCCACATATTTAAAATAAAAATAAAGAGTCAAAGAGTCAGGTCACAGCAATCCTGACTTTTTCTAGCATGCACTTCAAAACTCTTCCAACCTCTGCTCATTGCACAGTTCCAAAGCCACTTTCACATTTGTAGGTACAATCATGCACTGCTTGATGACAGGGAAACATCCTGAGAAAGGCATCATTAGACAATTCCATCACTACGTGAACATCACAGAGTGTACTTCCACAAACCTAGGTGGTAAAGCCTACTACATACCTAGGCTATTAGTAGAGCTTATTGCTCCTGAGCTACAAGCCAATATAGCATGTTACTGTGCTAAATACCATAGGCAATTGAAACACAGTGGTATATGTATATCCAAACATATGTAAACACAGAAAAGGTACCGTAAAAATATAGTATTGTAATCTTACGGGACCATCCACCCCTCTGTGGTTCACTGACTGAAATGCCGTTATGTGGTGCATGACTGTACTGGTTATAGTGGCACCACACTTCACAGTACCAGAATTCTGTCTTATGTAGCTTGGGCTGTTATAACAAAATGTCACAGACCGGGTGGCTGAAACAATAGCTGTTCATTTCTCATAGTTCTGGAGGCTGAAGTCTAAGATCAGGGTGCCAGCATGGTGGGGTTCTGGCGAGGGCTCTCTTCCCAGTTGCAGGTGACCCCCTTCTCGCTAGGTGCTCACACAGCCTTTCCTGCATGTGCTCATGGGTCGTCTCTCTCTCTCCCTCTTCCCATAAGGGCACTCGTTTCAAGAGAATTCCACCTCATCTAAACCTGATTGACCCCCACCTCCAAATACCATCAACTTGGGGGTTATTGCTTCAACATTTGGGGGAGACACATTCAGTCCATAACAGGTATCATGTTGATTTCACTGTTACTCATTACCTTACTAGTGAGATCTAATATATTGAACTTGATGTTCATTAGGCGTTTATAGTTTTTTCTTGGTGTGAACAGTCAGTTTGCATCCTTTGTTCAATTTTCTCCCGAGGTGTTTTTTTTTTTCACCCTTTTTACTTGGAAATACTCTGTATAATGTAAGGAAACTAACACTTTATTACATATGGGGTAAAATTTTAGATTATTTTTGAAATAGTTTTAACTGTAATTTAAATAAATAAATGTAATTAGTTTTTATTAATAAGCAATTAAAAATTTTTGTATTTATTTAATTTTTAATTCCATTAAAATTTTAAAAATACAACAAAGTGTTACTTTTTCTTTATGAGTCCTGCTTTGGTATCATTCAGAGAAAAACTTGAAACAACTTCAGGATCATAGAAATTTAGCAAGCCAGGCTAGTAAGAACAAGAGTAGAATTGTTAATAGTCACCACCATCTATTATTTACTACACATCTGACACTTTTACATACATTATCCCATTTAATCCTCACAACACACCTACGACATCATTATCACTCCCACTCCAAGGTTGGAAGATGAGGCTCAAGAAGACAAAGCAAACTGCCCGTAGTCACATGACTTGCAAGTGTTGGAGCTGAATTTCAATTCTTTTGCTGGGTGCAAACTCTGGACTTTGTCAGATAGGTAGATCTGGGTCTGCCTCTCTCCCGCCCCCAGCTCAGTCATGCTGGCTGCTGGATGCATTATCTTGTGCAAGTCCCAGCACGTCTCTGCACCTTAATTTTCACCTGTAAAATTTAACCTGTTTGGTGATGCCTCCATTATAGGGTTGTTGAGGAATTTCAATGAGAGAAAAATACATACTGTGCCTGGCACCGAGAGACGGTCAGCCCAAAAGAGTCAACCCGCAGCCCTCCTGGCTGGAAACTCCTCACTCTTTCTCTTCCCTCTTTGTAGGACTGAGGAGAGGGAGAGGGCCGGGGAAAGGGAGGGTGAACCAGCCTCTGTGGGACTGATGTCCACAGTGAGTGCAGAGCTGGAGCTCCCAGGCCTAGCAGATTTCAGTCAGGACCAGAGTAAGGTGACCAAAGTGGCATATCTCTTCAAGAGGTCCCACCCTAGGGAGTGGCTCAGGTGTTTGCAGCAAAGATATGTTCCTTTCTGTGTGTGGGAGGCAGGGGTGGGGCTTGATCAGAGTGATCTCTTCATGGCTCAGAGGCAGTCACTCTTGCCAGTGAGGACAGCCGTGTGAGGAAAGCCCAGTGGGGTTGCTGCTCATCTGCAGGCTCTCATCCCCTCCCAACACAAGCTGGAGGCATGGGCACCCTCGAGGGACACCTGTTGGCAGGAGTGTTCTTCCTCATCTTCACACTCTACTATTCAGTGCTGGTGTCTCTGGCCCTGTTGCGGAAACAGAGGATCCTCAAACTCCCTCTACCCCCATGGGAGAAGCAAGGACACAGGTGGTGGCAGCTGCTACCTCTGGAAGGAATGGTGAAGGCGGTCATCACCCTGAGTGGCATCTTACTGGAGTTCTTCTACCCCCCAGGAGCCAATCGGATGATGATGGTGGACTGGGAAGACCCACGGCGGCCATTCGTGTTCAAGGACAACTGGCATCACATCACCATATATGCGTTCTTCATGTTCAGCGGTGTGGTGGACATCGTAAGCCAGTCGTGTCAGGTGTGGCAGAGTATGAAGCTGCAGCGGGCAGCCGAGGCCCTGGCCTTCTATGTGCTGGTGCTGCTGATGGCGGCCCACCTCGAGAACAAGAGCAACCTGGAGATCCGTGTGCACATCCTGTTCATAATGCCCTCCTTCCTGGTGGCCCTGGTGCTCACCATCGAGGTCTGGGTGCCTGACCAGCCCCTGCTCTGGGTGCTCAAGACCTGGATGGGGCTGGTGCTCAGCAACTGGATGCTGCAGCTCTCTGTGGTGATGTACGCCCCTCCCTCCGGGCAGCCTTGGCATGCAGACAGCCCCGTGGACCTCGCCTTTCTCACCATCTTCTTCTGCTGGCACCTGGGCTTGGCGGCTGCCGTGCTGGCTGTGATCTATGGCCTCTGCAGCCTCTGGCATCATCGCTGCTCCTCCTGGACAGAAGAAGCCTCAGATGCCAGGTACCAGCCATGCCCCATAGACCTCCGTGGCGAGGAGCTTGAGATGCTCAGGGCAGAGGCCCTGCTACAGGACAGAGTCATCTAGGTACAAAAATGTCTTTGTTATATGCCTTTTGTAATGACAGTTTCAAGGATACCCATGGCATGCATAGCACAGAAATGTCCTGGAATCCACGGTGTGACTTTCCATCCCAGGAGTCATCTTTCTTTTTCCCGATTAATCTATCAGCTCCTAGCTTGACTTCTCATCTACTACTCTGTTCTCTCCAGGTCTGTCTCTTCAGTATGGTCCCTGGGCCAGACACATAGGTGACGTGAGAACAAAGAATAGTGGTTCTCTCTGATGGCTTTTGGGACCCAAGCAGAGTGAAATGAGGAAATAGAAGGGGGTGAAGGAGGGCTGGTGGGAAGGGAGCTATCTGTCTTAGAGCAGGATTCGTGTGCACGCACGAGTGTGACTGCAGCTGAAACCTTTCAATGCATGAAAGAGAGGAGGTGGTCCTTTTTCATAATGGTGAGGTTTTCTGTTTTCTTAATTTCTGTTTTTTATTCACACAAAGTATATAACAGGATGAAAAATGTGTGTATTTTCTGTTTTAAAAACCTAACCAGAATGAGGCTACTTCTGCCTCACGAGAGAGTCAAGGATGAGGAGCCGGGGCAGGTGGGGATGGGGCTCAAGACTAGGGGGAAAGAAGGCTAGGGAGGAAGTCACAAAGATGGCTGTAAGAAAGGAGGGTGATTTAAACATAATGTTTAATTGTTTGTTTTTGGCTGTGGTATGAAACAACTCCATTGTTCCAACTGGTTCAGTAAAGTTTATTGCACGTGCACATGTCTTTGTGAGTGATTCTGAGGGGAAACCAAAAAGAAGGCCCAGATCTCAACTGGCAGGAACAGAGGGGGGAAAAACTGCTATGAATAGGGGGTACAAATGATTTCAAGGGTTGTGAAGATGCAGGACCTCAGAACTGAGAAGAAACCTGAGAATATCAGTCCCCAGTGAAATATATAAAAGCAAACTATGCAGAATGATGAACTCCTGGGTACGATTAGAAAGCCATTGTTTAGCTGGGCTTGGTGGCTCAGCCTGTAATCCCACGCCTTTGGGAGGCTGAGGTGAATGGATTGCCTGAGCCCGCGGGTTCGGGACCCACCTGGGCAGCGAGACCTCATCTCTATAATAAATCAAAAAATCAGCCGGGCATGGTAGCGCACGCCTGTAATTCTGGCTACTCGGAAGGCTGAGGCGGAAGGATTGCCGGAGCCCAGCAGGTCGAGGGTGCGGTGGCCGGGAGCGGCCACTGCACTCCAGTCTGGCGACAGAGTGAGACTCCAACTCAAAAAAAAAAAAAGAAACCCATTGTTTCTAATAGCATGAGTCAGGTTAAGAGAGATGGACACAGTCAGTATTTAGAAGTCTGAAGAGGCAGGAAGAAGGGAGGCGATGCTGTCTACAGATGCTGAGAAAGGACCGCAGAAGAAAGCATCCATGATTAAGTGGCTGCAATTACAGCCCCTTTCTCCCATGCAACCAGAAGTGCTCTCCTCAGAGAACGAAGTTTCAAGAAGCATGGAGAGGTTTGCAGATGCCAGGCAAGACAGGCTTCACGTTGTCCCTGGGAAATACCACTGGACGCCCTCTAAAGAAGCAGTGTACAAGAGCACAGAAAATAGGCCCTGGATACCCTGGGACAAGGGGCTAATGTTAGAGAAGGAGAGCACGGAAAGGCATAATAAAGAAGGAGCTAGAAGTCTGGTAACTCATATGGGCAGAGCTTGGAGGGGAGTGAGACTCTGGATCTTAGAGGAAGAGAATGTGTCTTCCTCAAGCAGCTGGAACCAGGCCAGCCCCAACTTTCCTCCCAGTGGAAGAAGAACCAAGCCAGGAAGAAGCCAGCACCCTTCTTTCTGTTCCCATTCCCAAAAGCCAAGAAGCAGAGCCAGATTTACTGAGACTAATAACGTTTAAGCTTCAAGGCCCCTCACTTTGCATGTCCTGTCCTAGGCCCAGGGAGGGGCCTTAGCATGATCACTTACCACTGAAAATTTGCAAACATAAGGTTGTTTTTGGTACTCTCTTTTCCTAAAGGGAGCCTTCTAAAGTGTATAAGCTTTAGGCGCCACAAAACCCAGTTCTACCCTCACCCTGGAGGTTAACACAAATTTACTTTCAGGATGTCTTATGATAAACACATTCCTTCACCTGTCAGTAGAACAGTCTTTGTTAGAGGACAGTGTTAACACTCTTCTTCAACTTGAACTTCTTTTAACAAGAAGCTTAAAAAGTTATTGACATCACACAATGGCTGAAAATCACCTGCTAAAGTATAATCCCTTGGCCAACAAATATAAATGAGTATTATCAGATCCTAGTTCTGATTTGATCAAGAGGAATCAGAGGTGCAGAAGACTGGGGGGGGGAATGTGGGAGTGATTTACAAGGTTGGTCCTGTTTTCCTCTACTTGTGCTGGCTGTGGGGAGAAATTTTTGTCTGTACGTTTGGCCTTTCCAATGTATTAGTCAGGGTTCGCCAGAAAAACAGAAACAATAGGATGTGTGGGTGGATGAAGGGATGGATGAAGGGATGGATGGATGGATAGATAGATAGATAGGTAGATAGATAGATAGATAGATAGATAGATAGATAGATAGATAGAAAATTAGATAGATAGATGATAGGGATTTTTTTTTTTTGAGTTGGAGTCTCACTCTGTTGCCCAGACTGGAGTGCAGTGGCCACTCCTGGCTATCGCAGCCTTGACCTGCTGGACTCCGGTGATCCTTCCGCCTCAGCCTTCCAAGTAGCTGGAACTACAGGTGCACACTACCACACTCGGCTAACTTTTTGATTTATTGTAGAGATGAGGTCTTGCCAAGTTGCCCAGGCGGGTCTCGAGCCCGCAGGCTTAGGTAATCCACTCACCTCAGCCTCCCAAGGTGCGGGATTACAGGCTGAGCCACCGAGCCTGGCTGATGATAGGGATTTTAAGGGACTGACTCAAGATTGTGAGAGCTGGCAAATTCAAAATCTCCAGGCAAGTCAGCAGCTGGGAGATCCAGAGAAGAGTTGATGCCACAGTCTTGAGTTTGAAGACAATCTGGAGAAAGAATTCCTTCTTCCTCAACAGATTCTAGGCAGCGAGACCTCATCTCTACAATAAAATAAAAAAATCAGCCGGGCATGGTAGCCCATGCCTGTAATTCCGGCTACTCGGAAGGTTGAGGCGGAAGGATTGCCGGAGCCCAGCAGGTCGAGGCTGTGGTGGCCGGGAGCGGCCACTGCACTCCAGTCTGGGCGACAGAGTGAGACTCCAACTCCAAAAAAAAAAAAAACCAGATTCAGTCTTGTCTCTTAAGGCATTTAACTGACTACATGAGACCCATGCACATTATAGAGGGTAATCTCATTCAAAGTCTACTGATCTAAACACTAATCACATTTTAAAAGTACCTTCACAGCAACATCTAGATTGATGTTTGACCAGACAATTGGATGCCATAGCCTAGCCAAGTTGACACATAAAATTAACCTTCTGGCTGGGCGCAGTGGCTCACCCCTGTAATCACATCATTTTAGGAGGCTTAAGTGGGAGAATTGCTTGAGTCTAGGAGCTCGAGATCAGCCTGGGCAGCATAGTGAGACTTCATCTCTATAACAAATAAAAAAAATTAAGGCCAAGTTTGGTGGCTCACATCTGTAATCCCAGCAATTTGGGAGGCAGAGGCGAGAGATTGCCTGAGCCCAGGGGTGTGAGACTAGCCTGGGCAATGTGACCAGACCTCATCTCTACAATAAATAAATAAAAATAGCTGGTGTGTGGTGGCACATGCCTTTAGTTCCAGCTACTTGGAAGGCTGAGGTGGAAGGACGTCTGAGCCCAGCAGGTTGAGGATGCGGTAGCCATGAGTGTGCCACTGCATTTCAGCCTGGGTGACAGAGTGAGACTCCATCTCAAAAGAAATAAATAAACAAATAAATAAATAATTTAGTCAAGTGTGATGGTGCATGGGAGGCTGAGGCAGGAGGATCACTTGAGCCCCAGAGTTTAAGGCTGTGGTGAGCCATAATCAAGCCATGATCCTGCTACTACTTTCTAGCCTGGGTGACAGAGTGAGACTCTGACTCAAAAAAAAAAAAAAGATTAGCCTTTGTACCCTGCATATTGGAACATGGCCTCTCAGACATAATTTATATCAGTTACATTTCTTGTGGTTTTTTAAGTTCTTCCAAAATAACAATCTTAACTTTCTTATTTTATTTTATTTTTTGATATTACATCTTTTTTTTTTAGTTGGAGTCTCACTCTGTCACCCAGGCCGGAGTGCAGTGGTACACTCATGGCCACCATAGCCTCCACTTGCTAGACTCAGGCGATCCTTCCGCTTCAGCCTTTCAAGTAGCTGGAACTACAGGCATGCACCACCACGCCTGGCTAATTTTTTGATTTATTGCAGAGATGAGGTCTCACCAAGTTGCCCAGACTGGTCTCGAACCCTTGGGCTCAGGCAATCCTCTCACCATGGCCTCCCAAAGTGCTGGGATTATAGGCGTGAGCCACCATGCCTGACATAACTTTATTTTAAAGGCTAATTTTATAGGTTCTGATTACAGTTCTGACTATATAATGTAACCCAGACTTCTTCCCTTCCATATTCTCCCTACTGAGAAAGTGATGGGTGTGCAAATAGGAGAAACTTTTTTTTTTCCTGGTCGAGGTCTCACTCTGTCACCCAGGTTGGAGTGCAGTGGCATGTTCACGGCTCATCACAGCCTCAAAATCCTGGGCTTAAGCAATTCTCTCTCCTCAGCCTCCTGAGTAACTGGGACTATGCATGCGCCACCATACCCAGCTAGAAACATATTTTTATAGATTAAAAAGTATTTAGAGGGCTTTAAAAATTATTATTAATGCTATACATTTTAGACATCTTAGAAAATACCAGCCGGGCTCGGTGGATCAGCCTGTAATCCCGGGCTTTGGGAGGCTGAGGTGAGTGGATTGCCTGAGCCTGTGGGTTCGAGACCCGCCTGGGCAACTTGGCGAGACTTCATCTCTACAATAAATCAAAAAATCAGCTGGGCGTGGTAGCGCACGCCTGTAGTTCCAGCTACTTGGAAGGCTGAGGCGGAAGGATCGCCGAGCCCAGCAGATCGAGGCTGCGGTGGCCGAGAGCAGCCACTGCACTCCAGTCTGGGCGAGAGAGTGAGACTCCAACTGAAAAAAAAAAAAGAAAGAAAATACCAAAAAGTATGTTGAATCTACCTAATGTCCTAACCCAGAATAAATTACTGCTTAGGAGAGGAAGAGAATGGGGAGTAATTTCAATTACAGAGTGGATGACAGGGCTATATCAAAAGTAAGGCCTTACCTGATGGTGACAAGCCCAGGATGTGGCTGATGACTAAGGAGTGGGTGAGTCAAGTGGTTTAGAGGTGAAGATCACTGAAGATAAAGAAATCAAGGACTGGGAGTCTAGTGTTGTGGGAAAGAGCTGAGAAAAGATAACAACACAATGGGGAAGACGTGATCTTAGGCTAGAAGGATGTCCCTGAGCCTCAGTCCTCAGTGAGTTTTGGGGGATGACCTTAAGACATCAAAGAGAGCTGGGCTCTGTGGCTCAGCCTGTAATCCAGCGCTTTGGGAGGCTAAGGTGAGTGGATTGCCTGAGCCCGCGGGTTCGAGGCCCACCTGGGCAATTTGGCGAGACCTCATCTCTACAATAAATCAAAAAATTAGCCGGGCAGGGTAGCATGCGCCTGTGATTCCAGCTGCTTGGAAGGCTGAGGCAGAAGGATCGCTGGAGTCCAGCAGGTCGAGGCTGCGGTGGCCGGGAGCGGCCACTGCACTCTATGGCCGGGAGCGGCCACTGCACTCTAGTCTAGGCGAAAGAGTGAGACTCCAACTCAAAAAAAAGAGAAAAAGCAAAAAAAGACATCAAGGAGACAAAGAAATGTGGACAGCAGGAGCTTCAAAGGAGGACATCATCAGGGTTCAGCAGGAATGGTGATACCTATTCCACAGAGGTATCATGAGAAATGAATGCAGTACTGCATAGACAACACTTAATCCAGAACATGATGCACATTAGATGCTTGATCAATATCAGTTTGAAAGGCTGAATATACAAATAGACAATGGCCATATAAATAAAAACAGAACTTAGACCCACAATCTGCAGCAACCAGCCCATGAAATCAACCTATTATCTACAGTAATCAGCCCAGAGAGCCAGCCTGTTATTTGTAAGCCAGACTTGCAGACAGACAGTTAGCTAGCCGGGGCGCGGTGCCTCATGCCTGTAATCCCAACACTTTGGGAGCTAGAGGTGAGAGGATTGCCAGAGTCCAGGGATGTGAGACCAGCCTGGGAAAATCAATGCGACCTTGTCTCTACAATAAATAAAAAAAATTAGCCAGGCGTGGTGGCACAAACATGTAGTTCTAGCTCCTTGGAAGGCTGAAGTGGAAGGATCACGACTTCAGTGGCCGTGAGCATGTCACTGCACTCCAGCCTGAGAAAGTGAGACTTGAACTCAGAAAACAAAACAAAACAAACAAAAAAAAAACCCAGAAAGCCAGTTAGCTATATCTGTAACTGGTCAAGAAATCAAACACTTGCCACTGTGACAACTTGCCAAAAATAACCAGGACTTGATAATTAAGAGCTTGTCTAATTTCTGCCCTGCATCTGTTGGGGGGGGGCACACAGACCCCTAAATGTGGGGGTCTTTCACAGCCATGATCCGCAGATGAAAGCCAGATTATTGGCATCTTGAACAAAGAATTGGATGAAACACACAACCGGTAAAAGGAGAAAGATTTATTAGGCAGAAGAGCCAGTATACTCCAGAGAATTAGGAGGCGACTCGACCAGGAGTGGGGCTCCAGAGCTCCGTGTGGGTTCATGTTAGACGTTCATTGGATGGTTCCAGTACACATTGGATGGGCAATATGTGTTTGGATGTTCATTGATGGGCCCAATACGTAGTTCTGCTTCATTGGTCCAGTTCAAATGCTGCCTTGGTGGAAAGTTCCTGCCCATGTTTCCCACCAGTAGTCCTACTGCAGGTGGCAGCTTTGGGCATGCCTTTGTCTCAGTCCTTCCCCCTACCCTCATCCCTCCCTTCCCACAGCTAAGAGATTCCTGGCCTCTTCCTCCCACTCTCTAAGAGATTCCTGTCTACCTTCCTACCTCACACTCAACTTAGGACCAGAGAACGCCAAATATCTACCCTAACCAACAACACAGGATACCCTGCTACTCGTCAGCCCACCTGCGGCTTTCCCACGCCAACAGCCTTCATCAGGGCACACATGATGACTTCCCTGTTTCCACTATAAAGCCTCTCACTCCTCTGCCTGCCCTGTCAAAACCCAAGAGAGATGGTGGCTGACTCCCTTGCTATAACAATCTCTGAATAAATAAATAGCCCTTGTTTGTCTTCATTTGCTTGGTCTTCATTTATTTCTACCAGTTAGATTCTTCCCTTTATTCGTCCAAGCAGGTACTCAATGTTTATTGAACATCTATTATATACCAGAATCCATGAGAGGCCCTTAGAATAATGAAGTGTCCCCAGATGCCAGGATCCCTGCCTTCAAGCTGATGACAGTTCAGTGGGAGGAGAAAGGCACATAAACAGCAAGCCAACTACGGTCTGGAAAGGGCTTCGATGAGGGGCAGCTACCCTTCGATGAGGGGCAGCTACCACTTGGGGGTCTGGGAAAGTGTCCTAGAAAAGTGACGTCTCCACAGGGACCTGAAGAACGAGTATGGCCAGGGGAAGAAGAATAGAGAAATACTCAGGTGGAAGGGAAAGAGCCACAGATAAGTCCCCAGGCTAGAGAGAGCATTAACATTCAAGGACGTGAGCAAACATGAGATGGTTGGACAAGGGTGGTGTCCTTCTAGGCCACATGGAGGACTCTGGCATTTATCCTGAAATAATGATCAAATACCCATTCTGGAATATGGCTCCATATGGAGTGAGGCCTGGAAGGGACAAACCTGGAAACAGAACAATCAGTTAGAAAGCTGACAGGTGACGGTGGCTGGTTGAGAGGAAAGGGAACTATGCATGGATTGGAGAGTGGTTCTGAGGGGATGCTGTGGCTTGAGGTGAGCAAGCAGGGAAAGACAGCAGAGATGGGGCAGCTGGGAGAGAAGGGGACCACTGAGATGATGAAAACCAGGGCATTGAGACGGAGGAGAAGAGATGAGTTCTAGATGGATGGATTAAGTCTGAGGCGTTTTGGAAGAAGCTAGATGTATGAAACGGGAGCTCAAGAGAAGGGCAGAGGGGGAGGTGGGGAGGGAGTCATAAACAATGAATGACCATTAAAGCCACTGAGATGATTGAGGTCATGAGAGAGGGTACAAGGGGGGTGACTTTGGGAGGGAATGGATATGCACCCAAGGCTAATGGAACCGGTTCTGCTTTGCCCATAGTGTTGCCCAAGGTGTATCAACAAAATGCCAATCCTAGCATTGGCCGCAGAATAGACTGGATGATGAAAGAAAGAGAAATGATTGTTCTTAGGACAAAGACTTCCCTAGTCAGATCCAGCTAAGGATTTTACCAATGTCTTGGTAAGGTGAAACAACCTACCGGAAGTAAAATCCAGGACCACACCAAGCACTATTCTCCTCTGTCGAGTGTGCATCACATAGTTTAGCAGTTTAGCTCAGTAGCCCTGATTGCTGAGTGCCTACCAAGCACCAGGTAAAAACGGAAATAATGGGCAGTGAGACCTCATCTCTACAATAAATAAAAAAATCAGCCGGGCATGGTAGCGCATGCCTGTAATTCCGGCTACTCAGGAGGCTGAGGCGGAAGGATCGCCAGAGCCCAGCAGGTCGAGGCTGCAGTGGCCAGGAGCGGCCACTGTACTCCAGCCTGGGCGACAGAGTGAGACTCCAACTCAAAAAAAAAGGAAGTAAAATGTCCTCTCTCCTCACTAACCTGTGAGTGCACAAGAGACCACAGGAAGAAAAACAACCCACATTCAGCCCATTATCCCCGGCCCTTAAAGTCTTACCCAGCCCATCATACTCAGTGATCTGTCTCAGAAACAGAGACCTGGATACTACATGTTCTCACTCATAAGTGGGTCCTGAACATTCATCACAGTACTACAAGAGAGGATCGCAGTAGTGGGACACTGCTAGGAGGGAGGCACATGACATCACTAAGGGTATCTGATCCTAAACCTGGGGAAGTGAGCACCAGCTGGAGGCCCACACTTCCACCTGCACGCATGCACGCAGACTACTTATGTACCTAATCCTGACTTGCACCCCACATCTTTGCAATGAAAAAAAAAGCTTCACCCAAGCATCTGTCCCTCTCTCCCTCCCTCTCCTCCTCTATCTCTTCTCTCTCCCTCTTCTCCCTTCTCTTTTTCCTCCCCTCCTTCCCTCGCCCATCCCTCCCTCTCCTCTCTCCTTGCTCCCCCCTCCTCTCTCCACCCCTCCCTCCTCTCCCCCCTCCTCTATCTCTTCTTTCTCACTCCCCCTTCTCTTTCACCTCCGTTCCCCTCTCCCTCCACCACCTCCCTCTTCTCTCTCTCCCCTTCTTTTTCTCCCCTTTCTCTCTTCCCCTCTCCCTCCTACCTCCTTCTCTTTTACCACCCTCCACTTCTCCTCTCCCTCCTCCTCCCCTCTCTCTTCCCACTCCCTCCCTTTCCCCCATCTCTTCTCTCTCCCTCCAACTTCTCATTCTCCTCCCCCCCTCTGCCTCCCTCTCCCCTTTTCTATCTCCTCCCCTCTCCCCTCCCCTCTCCCTCCTCTATCTCTTCTCTTTCCCTCCCCCTTCTCTTTCTCCTCCTCCTTCCCCTCTTCTTCCTTCTCTTTCTCTTCCT
>NW_007249923.1:296445-297396 GCF_000164805.1 Carlito syrichta | reverse complement strand
TTCTCCTCTTCACAATTCTTTGCCCCGAGCGGAGCCCACGCTCAACTGGGAGAACGCCCTTCTCCCTGCACTGAGTGCCCACCCCATCCGCCCCCGGAAAAACAGGTCCTTGACTCCCCTCCCACTCCCCCACCCCCGCCCCAAAACCCCTCTTGCAGGACGCAGATTCCAAGATCCACCTCCCTCCGAGAGACGCTGGCGCTCTCCACACAGCAGCATCTTCAGGCTCTCGAAAGTCAGCCTGTGCTGGGGCCAGGAGACAGGGGTGGGGCAGAGACTTGAAGTTCACTTTTTTTTTTTTGTTTCACCATGGACAAAAGAAGGGATCGGTAATGCGCTTGGAGTCTGGTTTTTGTTTGTGTTTTTAATCAAAATATAAGTTTGCCAAGGGCACGGAGCTAGCGGATATATTGAGAAGTGCAAGGAGTCCAGTTCTGCCAGACTATCCCTGGCAGGGTCCACTACAGTCCACCATCACACTGTTTTTAAAAGGGGGTTCTGGTGGCTCAAGCCTGTAATCCCAGCACTTTGGGAGGCGGAGGCGAGAGAATTGCCTGAGCTCAGGGCTTCGAGACCGGCCTGAGCAATATGGCAAGACCTCGTCTCCACAATTAAAAAAAAAAAATTAGCCAGACGTGGTGGCACTGCCTGTGGTTCCAGCTACTTGGAAGGCTGAGGGGGAAGGATCACCTGAGCCCAGCAGGTCGAGGCTGCGGTGTCCGTGAGTGTGCCACTCCACTCCAGTCTGGGCGACAGAGCCAGGCTCCGACTCAAAACAAACAATCTCATTAAGTGATTAATCGAGTAATTGATTAAATTAAAGAAAAGGGGGCTCTGACTTGAGCCCAGCCCCCTGCCTGCGTCCCTCGCCTACCCCGGGAGCCGGGGCAGAGGCTGTGTGCTCAGACGCCAGCCCACCACCTCCGCCCGGGAGAAGGGGCTGCGGAGCGC
>NW_007249923.1:290064-296425 GCF_000164805.1 Carlito syrichta | reverse complement strand
AGGGCTCCAGGAGGCGGCGTGCCCGGCTGCTGGGGGCCCCGCCTCCCTCTCAGAGCCTGGCGCGGTCCCAGCTCCGGGAGGCGGAGGCCGCGCCGCGAAGCGCCGGGGGTCCGCGTTCCGCGCGGCGCGTGGGCGCGACGGTGCGTCCTTCCTCCGGGCCGGCGGGGCTCGGGGCCCCTGGGCCTCGGTGCTCCAGGCTCACACCCGATGTGGTGGAAGCCAGAGGGAGAGGGAGGGTGGGTGCATCGCGGAAGGACGGATTGATGCAGCCATTTGTGCACGCAATAAAATGTATAAAGCGCCTTCTCTTGGGAGGCAGCAGCGAACAAAACGAAGACCTTCGCCCTCCCGGAGCTGGGATGGGAGAGTGGCAGCTTAGAAAATAAACAAGGGCAACCCCCTCGGGTCCCCTCCCACTGTGGGAGCTTTTCTGTCCTCTCAACAAATACTGCTTTCTAAGGAAAGGAAAGGAAAAAGGGAAAAAAGGAAAGGCAACGAACCTACCAAATCACAGACTGACGTTCAGCCCTGAGTAATCCATCTCCTCCCACACGCTATTAAAAGCAGGATTCCTTTGACAAATTTTGCACCGAAGAAACAGCAACTGACAAAAATATTCTGATACAGAGAAGGTATGGTCACGAAGAGTTAGGCAGTGAGGAAATAATGCTTTCATGTGCAGCTAAATTTGTTGTTGTTTGTTTATTTTTATAGAGAGGAGACTTGCTCTGTCTCCCAGACTGGAGTGTAGTGGCCCAATCATAGCTCACTGTGACCTCCAACTCCTGGCCCCAGGTGGTCCTCCCACGTTGGCTTCCGAAGCGCTGGGATGTGTACCCGACCTTTTTTCATTTATAAAGCAGCGTTTATCTTAATCAGGCATCTCAGAATTTTCCAAGTGCCTCTTTCATTTAAAGCAGCTGATTTTTGAGAAGTAAGAAGGGATGGCAATTTCATTCCACAAGGTCATAAAAACGCTTTTGCCCAACTCATTTACAGTCAGTTCCTGGCAAGATGGCTGAGATGCCAGATGTGCTGATGGAAGAAAAAGTACACATCTGAAAAGCAAAAGATGGGGCTACATGGGCGTCTTAAATGAGAATAACAAGATTTAATGTCCAGACAGTAGTACTCAATATGACAAAAGGCATCGAAACCAGCGGACCAGAGAACAAAATGGATTTGGAGTAGGCTCTTGTCTTTTTTTTTTTTTAATTTAAAAAGTAGAATAGTTTGACCGGGCTCGGTGGTTCAGCCTGTAATCCCGCGCTTTTGGAGGCCGAGGTGAGTGAATTGCCTGAGCCCGCGGGTTCGAGACCCACCTGGGCAATTTGGCGAGACCTCATCTCTACAAAAACAAACAAACAAATAAAAACAAAGTAGAATAGTTTGTTCTGTATTTCGTTTGAGGACAATTTGGTGTAGGAGGAAGGGGTAAATGATTTAATACCAACCAGTCATTTAAGTGGCATCCTCATGCAAAGCTTACATTCACACACAGGATTTATATGCAAACTTACCTACAGGCAGAGTCATGATTAGAAAATTGTTATCAATGATCCTACCAAACTCAACAGCCTCCCCTTTATAACAAAGACTTTGTAAAACCCATTTACTATCTTGAAGTAGAACTCATAGATAATATAATCTAACTACATACATAATTGCAAAATTGTCACTATGTCAATGCCTCCCAGCCGAAGACCTTCAAGAACAAGTTCAGTTCATTGCCCATTGCAAGGGAAGAGAACGCACACCCGGGGAAAATGCAGGGTGTCCTGGCAAGAGGGTGTTAGAAAGGACGTGTAGGTTGCAGGTGTTTTAGGGCAGCTTTTGGGGAGATTTGTAGGAGCAGTGCTTTGCTTTGGATTGGAGGCTGTCAAGAGTGGGAACAGCTCTATCGTTGGGAGTTTTAATTTTATCTGGAAGGAGGGGAGACTAGAGACTAGAGCCAGGCTAAAGTTGTAATTGTAAAAAATCAACAGTCACTCATATGGGGGGGGTTGGTCTTCTCTGTGGTTTGGAAAACGTCCATGTTTTCTCTAAGTTCAGACATGATTATGGAGTGTTTCTGTTTTGATCTAGAGCCATCCTGTCACACAGTGACCTTATCTGATACCAGTGTTCTGTAGAGGTGTCAACACGCTGCAGGAGACCACCACAAGCTAGCTGTGAGTGCCAGACAAGCTCCCAGGTGACAGGGACTGCTTTTTCTCACACTCTAACCCTAACCTAACCCTAACCCAACCCAACAGGAGAAATAGATGACCAATAGTAAAATAATATGCATTTCCATATTAAATAATCCAGCACAACTTTACTAGAATACATAATAGAGTCATGGTTGTATGAGTTACTTTGTATTTAAAAGAAAGAATATTGGGATCATTTCCTTACAAAAATACAGAATGAAAGACAGAGATTCCAGTTAATACTGGAATTAAAATCCGTGTCTATATACTTAATAACACACCAGGCTCATCTGTATATAATAAGAGAAAGAAAGAATAACCTTTTGGTTTGTTTGTTTTTGCATTGGAGTCTCATTCTGTTCCCCAGGCTGAGGTGCAGTGGCAGTCTCCGCCTGCTGGGCTCAGGTGATCCTTTCACTGCAGCCTTCCAAGTAACTGGAACTACAGGTATGCACCACCACACCCAGCTAGTTTTTTTATTTATTATAGAGATGAGGTCTCAACAAATTGTCCAGACTGGTGTCTAGCCCCTGGGTCCAGGCAATCCTCTCACCTCCACCTCCCAAAGTGCTGGAAGCCACTGCACCCAGCAGAATAACTTTAATAGAAACTGGAATAATATGCTGAGCAAATTACAGGCTATCAAAGAGGAGAAGAAAGAAAGAATGATAATCTCAGAACAGCATTGGCTGTATTTATAAGAGCAATGTTGAAAAAATTCCCTCTGTAGATAGATAATCATGAAATACTTCAGAAATTATATCTCCTGTCTTGAAATTCCAGTGCTCATTCAAGGTATGCATTTTGTTACTTAAAAAGACCTGAAAGACCTTATTCAACAACCCTCAAGATAATGCATATTTTAATATAGTGGGATTCAGTCCAGACCCCTGCTTCCCCTTAGTTCTCAGCCCTGAATGTCAAACTAAAGCAGACTAAAGGGATAATATCACTTACCCTACAGGGTAGATGCTAAGATGAGAGATAATGTTTGGGATGTGCATGGCTCATGGTGCTCTGAAAGCTGACCATTGTCACTGAGCGGGCACACACACAAACAGATGGCGAGATAAGGTGAATGCTTGCATGGGTCTCCCCGATTCCATGGAAGGTACTTGACTGAATGTGTGTGATTGTGTTTGCAGGGGAATCCCAGGCATGGCTGTTGCAGGTAGCAGACAGTGCCAGCCTAGTAGTGCTGGGAGGAAAGGGAGGATGGAGAGAACAGGTTTGGAAGGAACTGAGTTGGGACTTGCTCAGCTGAATATATGGATAGTTGTGTACAATATACTTCAATATTTTTACCTTTGTGCTTTTTGGGGATAGTGCAGACTTCCTGATAAATAGGTTTTTATTAACATTGCAATAATGCAACTGTACATTCTACGTGATTGAGTCTTGGGTCCTGTTTATTTCATTATAGCCTGACGTTATCTTGCTTCATCAAGCGGTGGAGAATAAAGGCTAGACTGGAAGAAGAATCTGTAAAATAAAAGAACAGAAGAGTCTTAGAGAGATTAGAGGCCTTCAAAGATAGACCACTTTGGAATTGTTTTGTTTGTTTGTTTGTTTTTTGTTTTTTTGAGTTGGAGTCTCGCTCTGTCACCCAGACTGGAGCTCAGTAGCCGCTCCCAGCCACCGCAGCCTCGACCTGCTGGGCTCCAGCGATCCTTCCGCCTCAGCCTTCCAAGTAGCTGGAACTACAGGTGCGCGCTACCACGCCCAGCAAATAGAGATGAGGTCTCACCAAGTTGCCCAGGCGGGTCTCGAATCCGTGGGCTCAGGCAATCCACTCACCTCAGCCTCCCAAAGTGCTAGGTTTACAGGCTGAGCCACCGAGTCCGGCTACCACTTTGAAATTGTATGAGAGTAACGCTAAAAATCTTGGAAGGCAGTAAGGGATTCAAAATAAATCAAATAATATGCAATTTTCCCAAAATGTTTGTCTTTACATTTGTGCTAAACATCTGGTGCTAATTTTTTTTTTTAATGGCAACAAACCCATGTTGTTAACAAATTGAGCTTCAATCAGCAACACACAATATAATGACATTGGTAAAAGGAATTATTTTTTCTAGGAAATAAGTTCTAAGGGTTTTGAATACTGTCGACTCCTTTGCCTACATTGTCAGTAATTTTGAAAATAAGCTCCACTGTGGCCTTTCTCATTTCTTAACCTTACCATGTAAGCAGGAGTGCTTTCTCACCCACTGAGAGCGCTCACCCTCTAGTAGTGAAGAGTTCACTTGGCTGATCTCATTACACAGTTGATCAGTTTTCACCATCTCATTACTTTTTCTTCAGAACAGTATCATCAGAATTCAAAGGCATAAAAATTAGGCCATGCACATGG
Source organism: Carlito syrichta (assembly GCF_000164805.1). Lineage (NCBI taxonomy): Eukaryota > Metazoa > Chordata > Mammalia > Primates > Tarsiidae > Carlito > Carlito syrichta. The sequence goes on along the minus strand of NW_007249923.1, from coordinate 291,880 downwards.
GCTCACGTCTGTCATCCCAGCACTTTGGGAGGCCGAGGAGGTCTGAGATTGCTTGAGCCCAAGAATTGGAGACCAGCCTGGGCAACATAGCAAGACCTTGTCTCCACAAAAAATAAAAAAATTAGCCAGGCACAGTGGTACGTGCTTGTAGTTCTAGCTACTCGGAAGGCTGAGACGGAAGAATTGCCTGAGCCTGGGAGGTGGAGGCTGCAATGAATCGTGATAGTGCCACTGCATTTCAGTCTGGGTGACAGAGTGAGACTCCGACTCAAAAAAGAAAAAACAAATTTCATTCTAATAGCCTACAATTCACTGGTAATTTGAGTTTTTTCTACATTATTATGTTACCAGATGTTGCAATTGTTCATATTAAACTGAAAGAAACAGCAACAGTTTCACATTCTACTAACATACTTTTTTTAACATTCCATGACTATTCTAACTTTCAAGCTTCTTTAAATCTCAGAAATATGATATGTTGTCAACTTTATAAATGCTTTTCTTTGTATAATCTTTATCTTCACGTAGTCACTGTTTATTTAAACAGAAGTGTAGAATGGGCACAATGACAACTGCTCACATGTGGGAAGATATAAAACCAAGTGCTGGGCATGGTGGCTCACACCTATAATCCCAATGACTGGGAAGGCTGAGATGGGAGGATCTCTTGAGGCCAGGGGTTCAAGACCTGGCAACTTAGCAAGAACTCTGTCTCTAAAATAAAAAAATCTAAAAAATTAGCCAGGTGTGGTGGTGTACTCAGAAGGATCTTTTATGCCCAGGAGGTTGAGGCTATAGTGAGCTACAGTCACGCCATTGCACTGCAACCTGGACAACACAGCAAGATCCCATCTCCAAAAACAAACAAACAAAAAAGTATTCAATTGAATATTGTTCAGTCATTTTCTCTATAGTCCACATTTTCTGAGTCTAAATCAACATATTCATATATAAATGTAGTCACAATGAAGATGACAGTTACAATGCAGACAGATTTGGTAACTCCAGTAATACAAACAGGATGGCTATAGGTGACTTTTCAAAATGGTAACTCTTGGTAAAATTTCAAATGAAACACAGTGCAGTCTTTCCTTGATGTAGGCAGTTGTTGCTTCCTAGGAAATTTAGTACTTATTAAACCTTGATGAAAAAAATTCACTTTGTATTCATTTGTAAAATGGAATTAGTTTCTAGGCTCAAATTAGAAGCACAATTTTCACCTACATAACTCTAGGTTCAGTTACATTTTAGAATCAGAGCATCATAAACAGGCTTGTCATTGGATTTAAAAGTCCTAAGGGGCTGGGCATGATGGTACACACCTGTGTAATCCCAACACTTTAGTAGGCTGAGGTGGGAGGATTGCTTGAGCCCAGGAGTTCAAGGTTGTGGTAAGCTGTGATTGTGCCACTGTTCTCCAGCCTGGATGACAGAGTGAGACTATGACTCAAAAAAATAAAAATAAAAATCCTAGACTGGGCGTGGTGACTCATGCCTATAATCCTAGCACTTTGGGAGGCCGAGGTGAGAGGATTGCATGAGCCCACGGGTTTTAAACCAGCCCAGGCAACTTGGTGAGACCTCTTCTCTACAATAAATCAAAAAATTAGCCCGGTGTGATGGTGCACGCCTGTAGTTCCAGCTACTTGGAAGGCTGAGGTGGAAGGATCACCTGAGCCTAGCAGGTCAAGGCTGCGGTGGCTGTGAGCGTGTCACTGTACTACAGCCTGGGCAACAGAGTGAGACTCCAACTCAAAAATAAATAAATAAATAAAGTCCTGAGGGACACAGGAGAAATCTTTTTTTTTTTTTGGAA
>NW_007249923.1:281381-290044 GCF_000164805.1 Carlito syrichta | reverse complement strand
TTTTTGGAGTTGGAGTCTCACTCTGTTGCACAGACTGGAGTGCAGGGACCGCTCCCGGCCACCGCAGCCTCGACCTACTGGGCTCCGGCGATCCTTCCGCCTCAGCCTTCCAAGTAGCCGTAATTACAGGTATGCACTACCACACCCGGCTGATTTTTTGATTTATTTTAGAGATGAGGTCTTACCAAGTTGCCCAGGCGTGTCTTGAACCCGTGGGCTCAGGCAATCCACTCACCTCAGCCTCCCAAGGCCCGGCTCAGAAGTAATATTTTTAGGAAGATCTAATCACAATTTGATTATACCTGATTTACATAAAAATATAGAGTCACACAGATATGATGCGGTAGTGTTAAGGCCTTTGTGAGGTTCAGGCCCTCTTGCTTCCAGAGGCCCTATTCTCATCTTACAGGAAATATAATAGCCAGACTTCTGTGCCATTCCAAGTATTTTACAACAACCAGTTTTATAGACAAGGAAACAAACGCAGAGAAATTTGGTGACTTGCCCAAAACCATAGTGGTGGAGTCAAAATCCAAAGCTTAGTGACTCTGACACCAACATACTATGGCCTATGTAACTCTTGTAGAGCTTATATTATTTAAGAATAATTAAGGTATCATTTATGAGTTAGTTGAGTTGAAGATGACTGTTAATTTAACTTTTGTTCATTTCAGTTGCAGAGTTTTACTTTGTGTTAAATATTTTGAGTGAATCATTTAATCTGAGATGTTATCATAATGCCCTTGAAAGACACCCAGGCCCCAGTGCCAGGCCTGCACTTTCTACTACCTACACAGTGGTGCCTGGGATTCTCTTGCAAACAAAATTATACACATTCACTATAGTACCTTCAGAATGCAATCAGGAAGATTCATGCAGGCACTCACCTTATCTCTCCATCTATTTTTTAATGTGTATGTGTCTACATGTGGGTGGGTAGGTGTAGGTGTGGACCAAAGTGATGACAATGATCAGCTTTCAGAGTACTATGATGCATGCAAACGTTATCCCGAATTTTAGCACCCTCCCTGTAGGGTGTTATGGTTCCAATTTTTAGATGAGGGAATTGATGTCAGATGATTAACTGAATTGCTCAATGTTTCATACACTGGAGCTGAAAATTCAGCACTAGTCTTTGTGGCTCCAAAGCTTCTGCCCCATTCTGCCCCTGGCGGGCTCAGTTTGGGCCCCTTGGTGTTTCCCTGTCTCTTTGCATAACACTCCCTTTCCAGTGATGGAAGCTCAGCAGGTTCCACTTGTCCTGCCATCCCCTTCCCATCAGGCAGAAGACTGCAGGCTCTGGTTCTTTCCCCACAGCTGCTGCTATCCTGTTTCAGAGCCAGACTGAGTCTCATTAGAGTACAGTCAACTTCAGGGAGTTGTTCTGGATGGGGAACTCCAGAAGAGGCCAGATAATTTTCTCAGCACTACGGCTTACCAGCTGTTATGTCCCCTCCAAAACTCACGTTGGAACTTAATTCCCAATTTGGCAGTATAGAGAGGTGTGGCCCTTAAGAGGTGATTCGATCATGAGGGGCTGTGCCCTCGTGAATGGATTAATCCACTCAGAGATTAAAGGATTAATGGGTCATCATGGGAGTGGAACTGGTGGCTTTAAAGGAAGAGGAAGAGAGACCTGAGTTAGCATGGTGGCACACTCTCTTCATGTGATGCTCTGTACCACCTCAGACTCTAGAGAGTTGCCACCAGCAAGATGACACTCATTATTTGTAGCCCCTTAACCTTGGACTTCTCAGCCTCTAGAACTGTGAGGAATATATTCCTTTTCTTAATAAGTTACCCATTTCAGGTATTTTTTATTTATTTATTATTTTTTTGAGTTGGAGTCTCACTCTGTAGCCCAGGCTGGAATGCAGTGGCACACTCACAACCACTGCGGCCTCAATCTGCTGGGTTCAGGTGACCTGTCCGCCTCAGCCTTCCAAGTAGCTGGAACTGCAGGTGTGCACTACCACACCTGGCTTATCTTTTGATTTATTGTAGAGATGAGGTCTCACCAAGTTGCCTGGGCTGGTCTCGAACCCCTAAGCTCAGGGAATCCTCTCACTTCGGCCTCCCAAAGTTCTAGGATTACAGGCTTGAGCCACCATGCCTGGCCTTCAGGTATTTTATTATAAGCAGCAGAAATTAGGCTAATATACCAGCTTTACTTTTCCTGGGCACTAAAATCACTCATGATTTCTCCTGACCATGCCTTCTTCCTGGAAGTTCGCTCTCCCACAACCCTGGGGGCCATGACTGGACCAAGTCACCCCTCATCTTGGTTGCCTAGACCCCAGAGGATCCACGGCATGGGGTGTGAATGTTATCAACTGGTTCCCTCTCATGAGACTGAGATGGACTTCATGAGGCCCTTCACCTGGAGGCCTCAGAGAATGAAGCTGAAACAGCCACATTTTATTGGGTATGTGGCAAAGTAGAGAAAGCTAAGAGAAGGAAGGGTTGGAGACTCAGGCAGAGAATAAGACTAGAGAGAGATTGCAGAGCCCGGGAGAGATAAAGCACACATATGCACAAAAAGAAGAGAAAGGAACTTGGTGCCTACCAAATCCCCAAATCCTCCTAAGACCCCCTACCCTTCCTATCCTTAGGTTCCATGCAATCTGCCAGTGTCCTCCAACAATTATTTTCTTACAACCAATGTTCCCAGCAACACCTGCTGAGCCCACTGTAGCTCTAAGTGCAGCCACATATAAAGGTGGCAAAAAGTACAATGCCCAACCCTCAACCTGGTGGGTCTTGGCACTGATCACCTCTGCCTCACAACCACCTACCCCAAGGGCCTTACCTGGTGTGGGCTCTGTCTCATGGTCCTTCCAGTCTGCCCCACGACCCTGCCTAGTCTCTATACAGAAGGAGCCCCACTGTGGACCCCAGCCCACTTTGCTGCAACTAAATCCTGCCTATCGAATGGTTGGATCTGCTCCCTGAGGTCTTCCTTTCCACACATACTCTGTCAATTCCAGACTCAGGAGTGACACAAATCACTCAAGGCATGCCTACCTCACCTTCTGGATGGTTCAGTCTTCTCTATTTACCTGCGGTAGCTGGGCCCACACAGGAAAGCATCCCACTCCAGCCAGAAAAGTGACAGTCATCTGATGATCTGGAAATACATTCACATGTCTACATCATGGACAGCAGGTATGTAGATATGTGTGTAACCCGATGTGTCTTCACAGGAAACAGTCTAGCAAGCATTGTGGGTGATTTTTTTTTCTGTTTCTTTTTTGTTTCAACATGCTTAAAGAACTGGGAGTGTTGGCTCATGCCTGTAATCCCAGCACTTTGGGAGGCTGAGGTGGGAGGACTTCTTGAGCCCAGGATTTCAAGATTAGCCTAGGCAACATAGTGAAATCTTGTCTCTACAAAAAATGTAAAAGTTATCTGGGGCTGGGCACAGTGGCTCACACCTAAAAAAAAAGATAACTGGGTATGGTGGTGTGCTTGTTGTCCCAGCTGCTCCAGAGGCTGAGGTGGGAGGATAGCTTGAACCCAGGAGTTTGAAGCTGTGGTGAGGCATGATTGTGCCACTGCACTCCAGCCTGGGCTAAAGAATGAGACACTGAATAAGAAAAAAATGCTTAAAAATCATCAGTGACTTTTATGTTGCAAAATCCACTGATCACTTCTCAGTCCTCATCTTACTTGTCCTGTCAACAGCATCTGATATAGTTGATCATCCCTTCTTCCTGGAAAGTCTGTCTACCAAAGCCACACACTCTTGGTTTTCCTTCTACCTCACTGGTTGTTTCTTCTGGCCTCCTTTTCTGGTTCTTCATCTTTTTTTTTTTTGAGTTGGCGTCTCACTCTGTCATCTCGGCTGGAGTGCAGTGGCATGCTCACAATCACTACAGCCTCGACCTGCAGGGCTCAGGCGATCCTTCCACCTCAGCCTTTCAAGAAGCTGGAACTACAGGCATGTGCCACCATGCCCAGCTAATCTTTTGATTTATTGTAGAGATGAGGTCTCGTCAAGTGGCCCAGGCTGATCTAGAACCGGTGGGCTCAGGCAATTCTCTCACCTTGGCCTCCCAAAATGCTGGGATTATAGGCATGAGCCACCACACCTGGCGGTTCTTCATCTTCTACCTCTTCATCTCCAAGTACTCCAGGCAACCTCTTTGCTTCTCTCCATATATTAACTTCTTGGCAATCCTATCCCATGTCATGATTTTAACTACCTTTATATGTGACCAATTCTCAAATTTAAGTCTCCAGTCTGAATGCTTCCTTGAACTCCAAATGCGAATATGACGGTCCAAAGGAGAACTCATTTGTCATCCCCTGTGCTGCTCACTCTGCAGTCTTCAGGTATGGCAATTCTATCTGTCCATCACTCAGGCCAAAAACCTTGGACCTTGACACTTTTTCTTTGACACCCAAATCCAATCCATCAGAATCCCCTATTTTTGCTTTGCATTCAAAATACATTCAGAATCTTGTCACCTTCACTAGCACCATCCTGATCCAAGCCACTATCATTTCTCACCTGGATCACTGTAATAGCCACATTGATTAGTCTTTCTGTTTTCATTCTTGCTCCTCCCCAATCTGCTCTCCATCCATCACCCAGAGTGATACCTTCAAAACACAAGTCAAATAAAATTACTTTTCTGCCCAAAAGCTTCTAGTGGTTACTCCAATCAGGGTGTTACAGATAATAGCTACCATGACTTCTAGAGCTTTGGTGAAGCCTCAGCTGCGGGGTCTTCTGGCCAGACATCTACGATTTCATATCGTTGGAGCACTTCTTCTATCCAAAGGGGTTGCACATCTCTAAGTCTGCTGTGGCCAAACTAAGAAAGAAGGCATATATAGATATCTATGGAAATTGGGATTTCATGAAAGATTGTGAGGAAAGGAAAAAGGAACTTGGAATGTAAAGAATTTGTTTGGGTTAAGTTCTGTGGAAGTTGATCACTGGCCTATGTTCCTGAATTATGAAACATGAATCTGTGGGCTAAAAAAAGTTTCTCTTAAAAAAAAATAAACAAGCCGGGCTCGGCGGCTCAGCCTGTAATCCCGCGCCTTTGGGAGGCTGAGGTGAGTGGATTGCCTGAGCCCGCGGGTTCGAGACCCGCCTGGGCAGCGAGACCTCATCTCTACAATAAATCAAAAAATCAGCCGGGCATGGTAGTGCGCGCCTGTAATTCCGGCTACTTGGAAGGCTGAGGCAGAAGGATCACTGGAGCCCAGCAGGTCGAGGTTGTGGTGGCCGGGAGCGGCCACTGCACTCCAGTCTGGGTGACAGAGTGAGACTCCAACTCAAAAAAAACAAAACAAACAATATTTAAAATTAAAAAATTAAAAGTAAAAAAAAGAAAAACAACAACAACAACAGAAAAAAAACAGTCATTTCCATGGATTATGAGACCGTTCCATCTGATCCCTCATGGCCTCTGATCTTGTCGCTTTCAGCTCCCACTCTCACTTGCTCGCATTTCTTTTTAGTCACTTTGATCTCCTCACTGTTTCTTTAACATGCTAGCCTGCTCCTACCTTAGTCCTTTGCTTGGAAAAGTTTACTTCATGGTTCACTCCCTCACCTCCTTCAAGTCATGGCTCTGAAGTCACTTCAATGAGGCCTTCCCCGAGCATCCTACTTAAAGTTGCAAATAACCTCCCCTAATGTTTTCAATCTCCCTTACCCTCCTCTATTTTTAAAAATATGAATCAGCTTGGCTGGGCATGGTAGTTCTCACCTGTAATCTTAGCACTTTGGGAGGCTTAGGACTGCTTGAGCCCAAGAATTTCAAACCAGCCTACGCAACACAGTGAGATCTCTTCTCTTCTGAAAAAATTTTAAAAATTATCCAGGCATTGTGGTCCCAGCCACTTGGGAGGCCAAGATAGTCCCAGCTACTGTAGTCTCAGCTACTCAGGAGGCTGAGTTGGGAGGATCACTTGAGCCCAGGAAGTCAAGGCTACAATGAATTGTGATGGTCCCAATGCACTTCAGCCTGGATGACAAAGAACCTGACTCAAAAACACATATATATGAATAACCTCTAACGTATTATATAATTTGATTATTATGCTATGACCTGTTTACTCTCACTGGAATGTAAACTCCTGAGAACATGGATTTTGTTTGCTTTGCTGATGCATTCCCAATGACTAGAACAGGGCCTGCCAAATGGTAGGCGCAAATAAATATTCATTCAATGGGTGAATCAAGTGAATGGGTTTGAGCATTTATTGGTCACAGGGGTAGAAAATTATCTCCCCTGAATTATCAACCTGAAACCATAAGGGAGCTGTAAGTGAAGTGTTTTTCTGCTAACAGGGCCCTTCAGAAACCTACTAAGGACTATGTATTTATTTATAACAATTGCCAATACATTATCATCTATAAGATGTCATCTACATTGATTTTATCTCCACAATCTTGTATGGTAGGTATTATTCATATCATACTTTACAGAAGAGAAATGTCAAATCAGTTCAGGCAGGGTGATTCCAGAACTTTGGGAGGTCAAGGCAGGAGGATAGCTTAAGCCTAGGAGTTCAAGACCAGCCTGGGCAACAATATCAAGACCTTGTCTCTACAAAAAATAAAAAAATTAGCCAGGCATGGTAATACACATCTGTAGTCCCAGCTACATGGGAGGCTGAGGTGGGAGGACCGCCTGAGCCCAGGAGGTCAAGGCTGCAGTGAGCCACAATCATGCCATTGCACTCCAGTCTGGGTGACAGAGACCCTGACCCCACCCCCTCAAAATAAAGAAGAAGAAGGAGGAGGAGGAGGAGGAGGAGGAAAGAAAGAAAAAGAAGAGAAACATTAAATCGCTTCCAAAAGGTAACACAACTCATCAATGGCAGAATGAGAATTTAAATTCTGGCTAGTAGGGTTGCATGTCCTATACTGATACCTTTCTTCCACTGCTCACATTTTAGAAATGGGGGAAATAATTTTCTACTATTTGGGTGAGGGAGAGGAGAGGCTGGAGTTAGGAAGGTAGAAAAGTCCCAAGAATTTTGTGCATACCCCAGATCTCATATGGACACTCAGGAGATCATACCCAGATACTCTATGACAGGAGAAGTAGACAAGAATCAGTTTCATGTGGCCTTGGCATTCAGCGAGGGACCATACTTCAGACGTGCTCCAAGAGTCAAGAGAGAAAGTAGCCGGGGCAAGGTAGGACAAGGGCCAGAGACTGTGAGGTTAGTAGGGAACATTTTGTATCCCATCAGGTACTGCACAAGAACTTTACACATATTACTACATTTAAGCCCCACAGCCAGTGAGGCATGGTTAGGGCACTATTAAACCCCATTTAGGTTCAAAGAAAGAGAATGAGCTGCTCAAGTTCACACAGGCAGCTTTCTCCACATCACGCAATATCAGTAAGAGTTAGTTACTCATTGGACTGAAGCCCAAAGAAAGGACTCTTGGAGTCACACTGAGTGTGTTTTCCTCAATCAGAAATCCAGGCTCTGGGGAATCTCTGGCCCAACATGGAACCAACGCACAGTTGGTGAAGGCCAGGTCCACAGGAGAGCTCTGGTCTTAGTTTCATCAAAAGGTCAAGGGCATAAGCTCTTTCAGCTCACAAGAGGGATCCAGGATGGCTGATTCACCTGGTCTGGCATCCAAGCAAACACTGTGAGGAAAGGGCTCAGCTCAGCCAAGGTTAGCTGCAGGAGGACAGGGATCCTGTGTTGGGAACCCAGCCATGTCCTTGCCTTTCTATTTTCTTCATGTGTTTGGATTTCCTTTACTTAAGAATTATGTGAACTTGCGAGCAAAGCATGCTGGGGCTTTAACAGGTGGTCCACAAAGAAGGGGAAGAAACCAGAACTACAGACACAGAATCACTGGCCTGATTCTGAGGGGAGTGAGGGTGTGGGGAACTCAGGTGTGGTTTTATATCAGAGGAAGTCCAGCCTAGTGGATGGGTGAGCATAAGACATTGGGTAAATAAACTATGGCACCACTCAGGATGAGGTAGAAAGCAGTCTTTAGCACCATACTTAATAGCAGGGAGAGATGTTCAATGTACATTAAAGATGATTTTCTTCTGTGAATGTATGTGTTGGAGTCTCACTCTGATACCAAGGCTAGAGTATAGTGGCAGAGTGGCAAGGTTAGAGTGTAGTGGCTTATGGCCACTGCAATCTCAACCTGCTGGGCTCAGGTGATCCTTCCACTTCAGTCTTCCAAGTAGCTGGAACCACAGGCGTGCACCACCATGCCCAGGTAATTTTTCTTGATTTACTGTAGAGATGAAGTCTCACCGAGTTGCCTAAGCTGGTCTCAAACGCTTGGACTCGGGCAATCCTCTCACCTCAGCCACCCAAAGTGTTAGGATTATAGGCATGAGCCACCACATCCAGTCAAAGATGTTTTTCAACAGTGCATGGAATGGAAAACTCCAGACCAAGGGGCAGAAGCAAGGTCTTTAGTTTCAGTTACCACTGTTGGTTCTGCTTTGAACCTGGGATAGACCCTTCAGTTCTCAGGCATAACTACATTAGACTACCTTCTGACCAAGGAGCAATGGTCAGGTTCAGATCCAGCTCCAACCACCTCAGAACCTCAGAACTACTTGCCATCTTCGTTCCTTTTCTTTCTCTTTCTTTCTTTCTTTTTTTTTTTTGAGTTGGAGTCTCACTCTATCACCCAGACTGGAGTG
>NW_007249923.1:223155-281055 GCF_000164805.1 Carlito syrichta | reverse complement strand
CAGGTGGGTCTCGAACCCGCGGACTCAGGCAATCCACTCACCTCAGCCTCCCAAAGCACGTGATTACAGGCTGAGCCATCGAGCCTGGCTCATTCCTTTTCTAATGGGGCAGCCTTCTTTTTAAACACTTGACACTCCAAGAGAAAGGATTTCTAATTAAAGATGGCAGATTAATGATCTCTGTTTATTTGCCTTCCTTCCCACATCCTAAAATTAAAGAGAAGGATGAAAAACTGATAAACTACACCCACAAAAGAATGAGAAGAGGGCCACCAATGGGTGTGAGATTTCGACAAAATTCTGGAAGACAGGAAGCAGAAGGAGGATTTGTAACTGTGGGGTATTGTCCGGACATAGACTGTTGCCCCCTCTGCGCGACTTCTTTCTGCCCCCTCCCTCAGGGAGCAGCCTCTGCCCAAGGCTGGTCTCCAAAAGTATGCATCGTCCCAGTCATGAGTCATGGGATGCAGGTGACCAAGCAAAGCTGAAAACAATGTAGTTGTCGCTCTTTTTTTGAGTTGGAAGTCTCACTCTGTTGCCTAGGTTGGGGTGCAGTGGCAAGCTCACGATCATCACAGCCTCGACCTCCTGGGCTCAGGCAATCCTTCTGCCTCGGCCTTCCTTAGAAGGAACTACAGGTGTGTGTCACCACACACAGCTAATTTTTTTACTTATTGTAGAGATGAGGTCTCACCAAGTTGCCTAGGCTGGTTTTGAATCCCTGGACTCAGGCAATCCTCTCACCTCGGCCTCCCAAAGTGCTGGGATTATAGGCTTGAGTTGTCACTTTTAATCAAGTAATTGTATAGGAATTTCAATGATTAACTTGATTGCTTTGATTATAAAACTGCTTATCATACTGCCCTGAGGCACGGCTTTTTCAGTGACCTGATGCCACTGCTGCCTCCCGTAAATTCTGTTTTTTTTATTTTTTTTTTAATTATAAAGATTTGGGGTACAATTCAGGGTTACGTATACAAACATTGATTATGCAGGTACCCTTGTTGATGAGGTATGCCCCTCCCTCCCCTAGCAGTTTCCCTCAACTGCCAATCCCAACCCCCTCCCCTGACAGTTTCCCACTACTGCCAATCCCTTTCTTATAGTATTATAATTGTTCAAGGTCCACTTATGAGTGAGAACATATGGTATTCTGTTCTTTGTTTCTGTGATAGATCACTGAGTATGATCGACTCCAGATCCATGCAAGTTGCTGTGAAGTTCATATGTCTGTCTTTCTTTATGGCTGCATAATATTCCATTGTGTATATGTACCACATTTTTCTAATAAACCAGTGTCTTTCCCTGCTTGACCTCTGAGTGATTTCTTTCTAAGAAATAAACCTTATGCACAGGCCCTCTCAGGTTTGGGGTTACCAGGTTACAATAACTAAAGTTACAAGGTAAAGAAAGCTGCAAATTAGAATACAGACATGGAGGTAATAAAAATACAGAAAGGGGCTGTTTGGCCCCACAGAGTATCAGAGGGACTCAGGTCACATACTCTGCCTACTGAGCTAGACAGGCGGCTTCAAGTATCTAAGAAACCAGGTATAGTTCAGGGATGGGAAGACAGATATATAGGGTGGAAGAAAGGGCGACTGGCTGGGTGTGATGGCTCAAGCCTATAATCCCAGCACTTTGGGAGGCCGAGGCAAGAGGATTGCCTGAGCCCCCAGGTTTGAGACCAGCCTGGGTAACATGGTGAGACTGCATCTCTACAATAAATCAAAAAATTAGCTGGGTGTGGTAGCACACGCATGTAGTTCCAGTTACTTGGAAGGCTGAGGTGGAAGGATCACTTGAGCCCAGCAGATCGAGGCGGGGTAGCTATGAGCATGCCACTGCATTCCAGCCTGGGTGATGGAGTGAGAATCCAACTCAAAAAAAAGAAAAGAAAAGAAACGAAAAGAAAAAAGGGTGGCTAAGTCCAGGCCAGTGGCTCACGGCTATATGCCTATAATCCCAGCACTTTGGGAGCCCAAGGCAAGAGAATTGCCTGAGCTCATGGGTTCAAGACCAGCCTAGGCAACTTGATGAGACCTTATCTGTACAATACATCAAAAAACTATCTGGGCATGGTGGTGCATGCCTGCAGTTCCAGCTACTTGGAAAGCTAAGGCGGAAGAATCACCTGAGCCCAGCAGGTAGAGGCTGTGATGGTCGTGAGTATAACTACACTTAACCTGATGGGTTCACTTTCCAAGTGGCTGGATCTACAGGCACGAGCCACCACACCCGGCTATTTATTTATTTATTGTAGAGACAAGGTCTTGCCAAGTTGCCCAGGCTAATCCTGAACACCTGGTCTCAGACAATACTCTTGCCTCCCAACGTGCTGGGATTACAGGTGTGAGCCACCGTGCCCAACAACAGACTAATGTTTAAAACTATAATCCAATAATTACTGTGATGATGATCTCACAACTGTATATAATTTGTCAAAATTCATCAAATTGTATACTAAAAATTGGTAAAATTATTGGATGTAAATGATACCCTTATAAAGCTGATTTTAAAATAAAATATATTCAAGTGGAATGATGAGTTTTTCAATAAACAAAAATAAAATATAAAGTATTTATAATCTAAGATAACTTTCTGGGTTTAAAAAGGCCTAAACCCAATTTTGAATACACATATACAAAAGACAATTAACCAAAATGGCCACCTTTGAGATATATCTGAGTGAAACTATTATAAAGGGAAATAAAAAAAATCCTTTTGGCAAAAATTTCAAATCACATACAAAGTAATGAAAATCAAGTTGTCATCCTACGTGATAGTCTTTAGTGCAAAACTAAAAGATAGTGAAAGAATGCAAACTATCAAGGTAATAGAAGACAAAAATAATTATTAAAAATATTGTAATCATCTAAAAGAAGCCAAGAAAGGAGAAAAAGAAGGAACATAAAACAGGTGGGGCAAATAAAATAAAATACAAACAATGAGAGGATAGTTATAAACTCAACCTGATTTAGAATAACATTAAATGTAAATAGACTAAATATTGTAAGCAAAAAGACTAATATGTCAAACTGGGTTTTAAAAAATGCTGCTTACAAAACACACGCATTAAATATAAGGACACAGACTGCTGAAAATAAAAGGATGGAAAGATTATATTCCCCGTAGACACTAACTAAACATAGTAATCATACTAATGTTAGGGAAAGTAGACATTAAGGCATGGCACACTAATAGAGATTAGTAAGTTCATTTCATAGTGATAAAATGGTCAGTTGAAATGGAAGATATCACAATACTAAATCCATCGTTAGCCAATAACATAGCTTTAAAATATATAAATACAACTTGGCAGAGAAGCCGGGCTCGGTGGTTCAGCCCGTAATCCGGCGCCTTGGGAGGCTGAGGTGAGTGGATTGCCTGAGCCCGCAGGTTCGAGACCCGCCTGGGCAACTTGGTGAGACCTCATCGCTACAATAAATAAATAAAAAAATTATCTGGATGTGGTAGCGCGCGCCTGTAGTTCCAACTACTTGGAAGATTGAGGCGGAAGGATCGCCAGAGCCCAGCAGGTCGAGGCTGCAGTGACCGGGAGCAGCCACTGCACTCCAGTCTAGGCGACAGAGTGAGACTTCAACTCAAAAAAAAAAACTTGGCATAACTAAAGGAGAAAAAGACAAACTCACAGTCACAGAAGAAAATTTTAACACTTCTGTCTCAACATCTAATGCAAAAAATGCAAACACACACAACTGATAAAAATATAGCAATATGAACAACACAATTAAAATTAAAAACTTGACCTAATTCATATATAAAGAGTACTATATTCAGCAATGACAAAATACATATTGTATTTTTCAAATAAACATGTAAAAGTTATTAAAACTGACCACATGCTAGGCCATAACAGATGCTCCAGCAACTTTCAAAATATTTAAATCACTCAGAGTATGTTTTCTAACTATAGTGGAATTAAGCAAAAAAAAAATCAATAACAAAAAGATAATTAGAATATTTTCAGTTGCCTGGAAATTAAACAATATACTTTGAATTAATTTATGAGCCAAAAAGAAATACATTTTAAAAATCATAAAACAGGCCGGGCATGGTGGCTCAAACTTGTAATCCCAGCACTTTGGGAGGTCAAAGTGAGAGGACTGCCTGAGCCCATGGGTTTGAGACTAGCCTGGGCAACTTGGTGAGACCTCATCTCTACAATAAATAAAAAATTAGCCAGGCATGGTGGTGCGTGCCTGTAGTTCCTGCTATTTGGAAGGCTGGGGCAGAAGGATCACCTGAGACCAGCAGGTCGACGCTGGAGTGGCCATGAGCTTGCCACTGCACTCCAGCCTTGGCGACAGAGTGACTCCAACTCAAAAAAAATCATAGAACATTTCAAACTGAATGATAATGAAGATATAACATATCAAAATGTATATTTAGAGCATTTTAGAGGGGAATGTAAAGCCTGGAACGCATCCATTAAACAAGAAGAAAAAGTCAGGCATGGTGGCTTACACCTATAATCCCAGCACTTTAGAAGTCCAAGGCAAGAGGGTTGCTTAAACCCAGGAGTTCAAGACCATCCTGGACAACATAGCAAGACCTCATCTCTACAAAAAACAAAAAAGTTAGCTGAATGTGGTGGCGTGCACTTTTAGTCTCAGCTGCTTGGGAGGCTAAGTGAGGTAGAAGAATCGCCTAAGCCCAGGAGGTTGAGGCTGCAATAAGCCATGATCATGCCACTGCACTCCAGTCTGGGCGACAGAGTGAGACTCCTACACACACACACACACACACACACACACACACAGTTAAAAACAAACAAACAAGGAGAAAAGTCAAAAGGAAGTAATCTAAGTTTCCAACTCAAAAACTCATAAAAGAACAGCTAACAGAGAGAAGACAGAAAATAAATATAAAGAGCAAAAATCAAAAAGAGAAAATTAACAAAGCCAAGTGATCAATGACAAGATTAGTAAACACTGATCAAGAAGTAAAGAGAAAAAAAACACATGCACATAAAACACATGCACCAAGGTCAGGAATAAAAAAAGGGAAAACACTACAGCTTTTACAAACATTAAGATAAAATAAGAAGATATTAGAAACAAGTTTATACCAATATAATTTGCAATTTGAGTAAACTGGACAACTTTCTGAAAAAAATTTCCCAAAGCTGATAGAAGAAATTTAAAAATTCAGAAAGTGTCCTTTTTCCAAAAATTATACAGTACTTGGCTTTTACATATTTTTCAACCGTTTCAGACATAATAGAATGGCTAATACTGGACTAGCCTTCCTGCCATAAATAGCTATAAACTAGACTATCTATCTATCTATATATTTATATTTATATCTCTATATTATAGAACTATGATCCCCGAGAGAGGAGAAAGTCATGTGAGCTCCAAGTTCTAGATCACAGTGAAGACAAGTAGAGCCCAAGCAGAGAACAATGGACTCACTGAGCTGAGAAGGCAGAGATTTAGAATTTAGGACTTCTGAGGCAGCTGAAATTTGTAAGGCAAGATACTGAGAAAAAGAGAACTGCACAGAGAAGGAGCTCCAGAAACCTACGCAGGAGTCCCCTTATGTTTTCAGCGCAATACTCAGTTGAGAATGGAGAGGTGAGAGTTTGCAGAGTATTTAGAGTACAAAAACTGGGGAGCTGTGAACTGCACTGAAGTTCCAGTGGTCTCACAGTACTGGGAGACACAAAAGTTCCAACCAGCCAGAGTGACTGAACAATGTAGAATTCAATGGAGACCCCAGAAAACCCATTCTCTTAGAAGGAGAGCTATTCTCACCTAATATTATTCCCAGTAAAAGTAAGGAATAGTCAAAATCATCCCCACTATAGCTTAAAAAAAAAAAACCTCAAGGAAAAAATCAAGTTGATCCTCCAGTAAGTTGATTGCCTGCTAAAACAGACAACTTTGAAAAGGAAAACACGTAGTCCCAATAAAATAGCTTCTGCAATGTGTCATAAACAATTTTAAAAATTACTAAACAGGTGAAGTAGTAGTAAAATGTAACTCATAATCAGGGGGGGAAATTGTTAAGGAAAACAAACCCAGACAAGATAGAGATGTTAGCATTAACAAACATAAATCTTAAAACAGCCATTATAAATAAATTTAAGGACTTAGAGGGGAAAGCTGAACACAGTAGACAAATGGGGAAATTTAGTAGATAAGTGAAAACTATGGAAAAAGACCAAATGAATATTCTAAAATTGGAAAATATATCAGAAGTGAAAAAATTTACTGAAAGAGTTTAAAGACAGATCAAACACTGCAGGAAAAAAAAATCAGTGAATTTTAAACAATAGAACTACACAAAGTGGAACACAGAGAGAAAAAAAAAAGATTGCAAAAAATGAACAGAGCCTGAGTAACCTGTAAGATGATATTAAGCAGTCTAACACATGTATAATTGAAGTCTCAGTAGGAAAGGTGAGATCTTGTAGCAGGACAAAAATAAACTTGAAATAATGGCCAAAAATGTTTCAAATGTAATCAAAAAATATCACCCCACAGATCCAAGAAGCTTGATTGCTAAAAACCAAAGGTACATAGAACAATCTTAAAAGCAATCAGAGAAAAATGAAACACTGAATGAAAAAAAATGTTCAATGAAGCAATGGCAAAACATCAACTTCTCATCATAAATGATGCAAGCCGGAAAACAGAACAACATCTTCAAAGTACCAAAGAGGGTAGGGAACTGTCAACCTATGCCTAATTTAATATGCAGTGAAAGCATCCTCCAAAAATAAATGCAACCACTGCAAAGAACCAGGGATCCTTGGAGAAGCGTCTGGTTCCAGGACTAGGAAATGGAAAATATAAGATGAACCTGGAGAGAGAGGCAAGATGGTGTCAGAAATGGTTGGAGTATGAGAGTCTCTGTGAAAGCAAGTGTCCAAAAAGACTCTGCGTGAGTGGGTGTGTGCTGGTGGGTGAGTGAAAGTTCATCTGAGGGGAGACTTCGGTTCATGCACTCAGAGGTCTCCTCTGGAGGTGACTGCAACCCATCATCACCCTGAGATTAGAGCCCCCAACATGCAGGATCATCTGCTGTTCTTGAGGCTCTCTTGAGAGGAGGCAGCAGAGAACAGCTGCTCCTCACCACGCACCTGGCCCATGCCATCACCTGTGGCATCAGGCTGGGCACTAACAGCAAGAACTGTGGAAGGCAGGGCATGGAAATCTAGAACAGAGCCCCAATGCTGTTGAGGTGACATCGACAAGCACCATCTTCTCTGTCCTGGGACGGGGCAGAGACCAGCATTGCCCCACTCAACTCTGTCCAGCCTTCAACCTGAGACCCAGAGGCTATACTTGCACCCCTGGGGATCAACCATCAGACTTGGAGAGAAAGATATCCCTCACCTGATGCTGGATCAGGCACAGACACATCTGACCGGAGTGGGAGACTTGACAGCAGTGACAGCAGCAGATGAGTTGGGTGAGTCCGCATCTGACACATCCTCCTCCCACAGTGTTCTGCAGGGTGTCTGACCCACACTGAGAGCAACCCTATCAGCCTGTGCTGAGAGTAAAGGGGATGGGCTGGAGACCAGAGTGGCAGTGCTTGGGAAAGGAAGCTGGAGTTACAGAAATGGTCACAGAGCAAGTATTTTGTTGGTTTGTTTTTGTTTCTTTCTGTTTTGTTTATGTTTTTGTATTTGCTTTGTTTCTGTTATTTTAATTTTTTTTTTAGATTTTCTGTTTGTGTATGGATATTTTTGAGGGCAAGTACATCAATGGGGGAGAATTTGTTTGGTTTTTTGTTGGTTTGATTGTATTTTTTTGTTTTGTTATTTCTATCTTTGTTTGTTTCTCTGTTTATTCGTTTGTTGGTGCACCTGTCTGTTTTTCCCTCTTCTTCTCGCTCTTCAACTTCCTTTAATCTTCCTCCTTCTTCTTATCTAATTTTGCTTTCAGGGGGCAAATATACACTCCCACTGCATGGACAGATTGTAAGGTAATGGGAAGTGGGTTCCAGGGGGCCCACACATCAGCAGATACTGGAATCTGCAGATAGATTCTGAATCACAGCTCCCCCTTAATCAAATCTCAAAACTGCAAAAAGCACAGCCCCCCATCCGCAGTCCAGTTTCAAAATTGAACAGAGCCAGAGGATCTACATAAGGAAGAATAGGAGATTGAACAAACAGAAGTAAAAGCTATCCTCCCATCACTGAATAACAGAATTAAAGAAGAGGTATAAAAAGGGGGGGGGGGCGGAGGAAAACCTTCACAAATGAAGAAAAACCAAAGGAAGAATATGGGTCTCATACAGACCCCTGGGAAGACAACAACTGAGAATACAGACTGGAACCCAAACAATGAAGAGCCCCCAGAATGACTGGTCTCAAAGCACAAATCCAGTTATCAAGTTGATAGCCAGAATAAGTACAAATGAGCAGAGACAAGAGGAAAGAATGAAGGACTTGATAACTGAGGTAACAGAAATAAAAAATACTGTGAATGAAATAACAAACTGGTAAGCATGGGGAGCAGAATTAACCAAGCAGAAGAAAGAATCTCAGAGCATAAGGGCCAAAATATGGAACTAACTGTTAAAAACATAGAAAAGAAGCTTAAAAAGACAGAACAAAGCCTCTAAGAGATGAGCAATTATATCAAGAGGCCGAACTTAAGATTAAATGGAATCCCTGAGGCAGATAGAGAGACAGAGACTACCCTGGCACATACATTCAATGAAATTATCCAAGGAAACGTCCCTTATCTCATCAAAGATGCGACCATTCAAGCACAAGAGATTCAGAGAACCTCTGTAAAACAACAAATGAGAAGACTAACTCCTAGACACATAGTAATTAGCTTACATGTAGTAGGTATAAAATGAAAAATCCTAAAGGTAGTAAGAGAGAAAGGTCAATTAGAAGACCAATTAGAATAGCAGCAGCCTTATCTACAGAAACACTTCAGGGTAGGAGAGATTGGAGTCCAATCTTCGAAGTTCTCAAAGATAAACAATTTCAACCAAGAATTACCTACCCAGCTAAGTTTCATCAGCAATAGAGAATTAAAATCCTTCCCAGACATTCAATCCCTAAAAGTTTACGCCACCTCCAGACTAGCTCTACCAGAAACACTTAAGAAAGCATTAAAGAAAAAAAGAAGAAAGAAAAAAAAAAAGCAACCATACCCTTCCCAAGAATGTGGGGAAAAGATTGAAAACACATATAAATCAACCCAAAAATCAAAAGAAAGACAACAAATGAACAAACAAACAGCAGCAACAGCAACGAACTCTGTAAGAACCTCATGACAGGGATAAACTCTTGCATCTCAATAATTAGCCTGAATGTGAATGGTTTAAATACATCACTGAAAAGACATGGAATGGAAAATTGGATAAAATATCATGAAGCAACAATATGCTATCTCCAGGACACTCATCTCACCAGAAAGGATACTCACAGACTCAAAGTGAGAGGGTGGAAAACAAATTTTCAGGCGAACAGAGCACAAAAGAAAGCAGGAGTTGCAATCTTAATATCAGACAAAAATACACTTTAAACTATCAGCATTTTAAAAAGATATGGAAAGTCACTACATAATGATAAAAGGTTCAATACATCAATAAGAAATATCCATCCTAAACATATATGCACCCAATATAGGAGCACCAACTTTCATAAAGCAGCTTTTAGATAAACTAAAAAAAGATGTTGACTCTAATACTGTCATAGCTAGGGACTTAAATATGCCACTAGCAACTCTAGACAGATCATTAAGACAAAAAATCAACAAGGATATCTGGAGCCTCATCATAACACTTGACCAAAAGAACTTAATAGATACCTACAGAACACTCCACCCAACAATCATGGAATATACATTCTACTCATCACCACGTGGAATGTACTCTAAGATCAACCACATTCTCGGTCATAAATCAAGCATAAACAAATTCCATAAGATTGAAATTTTGCCGTGCACCTTATCAGACCACAGTGGAATAAAAATAAATATCAACACCAACAAAGTTCTCCCCAAACTCACAAAGACGTGGACACTAAACACCATGATGCTAAGCAACTCCTGAGTCAACACGGAAATCAATACAGAAATTGAAAGATACCTGGAAACAAATGAAAATGAAGATACATCTTACCAAAACTTCTGGTATGCCATGAAAGCTATACTAAGAGGGGAATTCATATCTCCACAAACACACATGAAGAAAATGAAAGACCACAAGTTAACAGCCTAACAAATCACTGAAGGAAGCTGGAAAAGTAAGACCACCAAAATCCTAACTTCAGCAGATGAATCCAGATCACCAAAATAAAAGTCCAAATTTGGGACATAAAAGACAAAAACATAACACCAAAAAATCAACAAAACAAGAAGTTGGTTCTTTGAAAGAATAAAAAAGATCAGTGGACCCCTAGCTAGACTGACCAAGGAAAAGAGAGAAAAAGCCCAAGTAAACATAATCAGAAATGCAAAAGATCATGTCACAACTGACCCTGAAGAAATACAAAAGATTATCAGAGATTGCTATGTACACTTGTATGGAAACAAACTTGAAAACCTAAAGGAAATGGAGGACTTTCTGACATTGCACAACTTCCCCAGGTTGAAACAAGAAGAAACCAAGACCCTAAATAGACCAATAACAATCCAGGAAATCAACTATGTTGTAAGAAAACACCCTACAAAAAAAAAAAAGCCGTGAACCAGATGGCTTTCCAGCAGTATTCCACAAAACATACAAGGAGGAGTTGATACCAATCCTATTGAATGAATTGCAGGCAATCGAGAAAGGTGGAACTCTCTCCAAATCATTTTGTGAAAGTGACATCACATTGATACACAAACTGGCTAAATATCCATCAAAGAAAGAGAATTACAGGCCAATATCTTTGATGAACATAGATGCTAAAATTCTCAAGAAGATTCTAGCAAACCAGATCCAACAACACGTCTCAAAAATCATCCACCATGACCAAGTAGGCTTCATTCCTGGGATGCAGGGCTAGTTCAACATCCACAAGACCATAAACGTAATTAAATGCATCAACATATGTTAAAAAAAAAACCACATGACTATGAAAAAAGCTTTCAATAAAATCCAGCATCCCTTCTTGATAAAAACCCTGAAAACCTAGACATAGGTGGAACATACCTCAAAATAGTAAGAACCATCTACAAGAAATCCACAGTCAACATACTGCTAAACAGGCAGAAATTGGAACCATTTCCCCTGAAAACCAGAACAAGACAAGGATGTCCACTCTCACCCCTCCTGTTCAACATAGTATTGGAAGTCCTAGCTAGAGCAATCAGACAAGAGAAGGAAATCAGGGGTACCCAAATAGGAAAAGAAGTTATCTTTCTTTGCAGACAACATGATTCTATACCTCGAGAACCCAAGAGAATCTGTCAAAAACTTCCCTGCACTGATAAAGGACTTTAGCAAAGTCCCAGGTATAAACTGAATGTGCAAAAGACAGTTGCATTCCTATACACCAACAATAAACAAAAATAAATCCAAATAAAAAACACAATCGCATTCACAATAGCCACAAAAAATAACTTGGCATCTTCCTAACCAGAGAAGTGAAAGACCTTTACAATGAAAACTACAAAACACTGCTCAAAGAAATCAAAGATGACACAAACAAATGGAAAAATATTCCATGTCATGGATTGAAAGAATCAACATTGTTAAGATGTCCATCCTACCCAAGGCAATCTATAGATTTAATGCAATACCCATTAAATTACCAGCAGCATTCTTCTCAGGCCTGGAAACAATACAGGAATTCATATGGAAACATAAATGACCACAAATAGCCAAAACAATCCTCAGTAAAAAAAAAACAAAAAACAACAAAAACCAGAGTGGGAGGTATCATACTCCCAGACTTTAAACTTTATTATAAGACTACAATAAACAAAACAACCTGGTATTGGTACAAGAACAGGCATACAGAACAATGGAACAGGATAGAATTCCCGGAAGCAAAACCTCAATTTCTCAACCAACTCATCTTTGACAAAGCCTCCACCATCAACCACTGGGGAGAGGAGAACCTATTCAGCAAATGGTGCTGGGAAAACTGACTGACCACATGCAGAGATTAAAGCAAGATCCCTACCTATCACCATACACAAAATCCAACTCTAAATGGATCAGAGACCTAATATGTAAAACCTAAAACTATAAGAACCTTAGAAAATGCAGGAGACAACCTTATGGAAATTGGCACCGGCAACCAATTCCTGATCAAAACCCCAAGTGCCCACGCCATAAGAAATAAGATAAACAAGTGAGACCTCATCAGACTGACAAGCTTCTGCAAAGTTAAAGAAACCATCAAGAGAGTGGGGAGACAGCCCATAGATTGGGAAAAAATATTTGCCAACTATATGTCTGACAAAGGCCTAACATCTAGGATCTACAAGGAACTCAAATATACCGAAAATAAAAAAAAACAAAGTGGGCAAAAGATATGAATAGATACTTCTCAGAAGAAGACATATGAGCAGCCAACAGATACATGGAAAAATGCTCAGTCTCACAAGTCATCAAAGAAATGCAAATTAAAACCATACTGAGATACCACCTAACTCCAGTCAGGATGACCGTCATCAATAACTCAAAAAACTACATATGCTGGAGGGGATACAGGGAAAAAGGAACATTTCTACACTGTTGGTGGTGTAAACTAGTACAGCCTCTGTGGAAAACAGTTTGGTGATTCCAACAAGATCTAAAAATAGACCTTCCATACAACCCCGCAATCCCCCTACTGGGAATATGCCGGGAGGAACTCAAATCACTCTATGAAAAAGATACCTGCACACAATATGTTTAATGCAGCATTATTCACAATAGTAAAAACATGGAACCAACCGTGCTGCCCATCAAAAGAAGACTGGATTTTAAAAATGTGGTACATGCACACGATGGAATATTATGTAGCCATAAAAAAGAACAAAATTATGAACTTCACAGCAACTTGGATGGACTTAGAGTCTATAATACTGAGTGATCTATCACAGAAACAAAGAACTGAGTGCCACATGTTCTCACTCATAAGTGGACCTTGAACAATTATCATAATACTGTAAGAAAGGGATTGACAGTAGTGGGAAACTGCCAGGGGAGCGGGAAGACACCTCATCAACAAGGCTACCTGCATAATGAACACTTGCATGCCTAATCCTGAATTGTACACCACATCTTTTTTTTTTTTTTTTTTTGAGTTGGAGTCTCACTCTGTCGCCTAGACTGGAGTGCAGTGGCTGCTCCCAGCCACCGCAGCCTCGACCTGCTGGGTTCCGGCAATCCTTCCGCCTCAGCCTTCTGAGTAGCCGGAATTACAGGCATGTACTACCACGTCTGGCTGATTTTTTGATTTATTGTAGAGATGAGGTCTCGCTGCTCAGGCAGGTCTCGAACCCGCGGGCTCAGGCAATTTATTCACCTCAGCCTCCCAAAGGCGCGGGATTACAGGCTGAGCCACCAAGCCCGGTTTGTACACCACTTCTTTAAAATAAAAAATTAAATCCCCTCACCCTCCCCCCAAAAAGATGAATCTAGAACATCTAAGAGCAAAAAAGTGCTGATAAATGGAAGTGGTCAAATTTGAAAATTGCCATTTTACAACCAGCAAGGTAATACCTGGTTCAGGAAAATGGTGTTAAATCTGTGAGAAAGTTTGATCAAGAGCAAAATATTTACATAGTCTTAAGTTTTTCCTCAAAAGATAACTTATTAGTTGCAAGGGAAAAATAAGTGGATAAAACAGACAACATCTTGACTGAGTAATCAAAACTGACATCATCAGTGAAGGGCAAGTGGACATATGGATCTCTGGGTATGCAGTCCTGAAAAGGACACAGCATTACTCATGAGATGGCACTGCTGAGAGTGTGCCAGCTGAATTCCGTCATGAGGAAGCACCCGCTTCCTGATGCCATGTGATCTTAGGTACACAAAATTACCTAGGGAGTGCACTTGCGAAAAACGTTCGGCCTGTTTAACGCAATCAGATAAGTTCAGAGTGTAAAACTTCCTGAGTTCTTAAAAAACACAGTGCCATGAAAACCACTAAGATATTGAAAAGAGGCAGAGAAGGTGGGATTGTCCTAGGTTAAAAGAAACTAAGGAAACATAATAACTAAAAATATGACTCTTGATTGGATCTTGGATCCAATAAAATACTATTAATGTAAGTGTGGGTACAAATGGGGAATTTAAATTTGAACTGTATATTAGAAGGTATTACTCAATTGATGGTAAGTGTTTGGCGTGTGGTAATGATGTTGTGGTTATATAGGAGAATGTCATTAATTGAGGAGTACAATGTCATGATGTCTGCAGTTGCTTTCAAATGATTCAGCAGAAAAATCAGAAAGAAAGTGGCAAAATATTAATTAATAATGGCTAGAAAAAAGATACATGAGTATTCATTGCACTATTCTTTCAACTTATATGTGAGTTTGAGCATTCTTTAAATTAAAAGCATGCTCTGAAATAAGAACATTTAGGAACTAAGATAGAGCTCTTAGAAATTAAAAATATAGTCACTGAGAAATAATTTCAGTAGAAGGACTGGTAGAACAGAAAATAGGTTAAAAAACCAGTGGAACAGAAAATATAAAAGATAAAAGTTATAGAGGGATCTATTCAAGACCCCAACGCCGAACTTATAGTAATCCTAGAAACTGCAAACAGAAACATGGAGGAGGGAGAATTTTCTAATTACAAAACAAAATAATTTCCTAGGGTTGAAGAACATGTGACTTTCATTGAAGATCCCAGAACAATGAAAAATAATTTCACCAAGGCAACCCTACATAACCATCATGAAAGCTCAACATGCTGGGGATACACAGATTGTCAAATGCCCCAGAGATACAAACAAACACTAACATGTCTCCTACAAAGAAACACAAGTCTAGGTAGTATTTTTACCAGACATTCTTTTTCTTTCTTTTTTTTTTTTTTTGAGTTGGAGTCTCACTCCGTCGCCCAGACCGGAGTGCAGTGACCACTCCTGGCCACTGCAGCCTCGACCTGTTGGGCTCCGACAATCCTTCCGCCTCAGCCTTCCCAGTAGCCGGAATTACAGGCATGCACTACCATGCCCGGCTGATTTTTTAATTATTATAGAGATGAGGTCTCGCTACCCAGGCGGGTCTCGAACCCGCAGGCTCAGGCAATCCACTCACCTCAGCTCCCAAAGCGTGGGATTACAGGCTGAGCCACCGAGCCTGGCTCCAGACATTCGATGCTAGGAGACTCTGCATGAGTGTGCCTCATCAGAGGGAGACCTCAAGTGGCGAGAAGGCTGGGCCTCCCTCCAGAAAGGCCTTTATGCTTTGCCCATCACCGCAGTGACTCACATATCTTTCATTTTCACAAGAGAGTGATTTTTCTGAGAGAACACCAACTGACTTCTTTATTTCTAAAGTCCCACAAAGAACAGACACTCCAAATTCTTTTGAGTAAACTATGATCACTCTCTGTTGTCCTTCTCTATCTCATCATTTCCTTCCCTCCCATTTTCTGTCCTCTTCTTTCTCTGTTCTCTTCTGCATTCTGCAGTTCTTACTGAGATCCTCAGTGTGCTAGGTCAAGGAGTATCACATGGACAAAGACCAGTGCTGGGTTCTAGGAGTTCCCAGCTGTGAGAAAAAATAAAATGTGAGACTACATACAGGGACATGGCCCTCCCAAGGCTTGGCAGTCTTCCTCTCCAAACCTACAACACAGAACCCAGAAGCACCTACACGGGAGATTAATGCTCCCTATTCTTGTTTTTTTGTTATTGTTGTTATTGTTTTTTTGTTTTTGAGTTGGGGTATCACTCCATTGCCCAGGCTGGAATGCAGTGGCACCCTCACGGTCACCCCAGCCTTAACCTGCTGGGCTCCAGTGATCCTTCCGCCTCAGCCTTCCAAATAGCTGGAAAAAAGTGAGTGCTTTACCACACCCCACTGACTTTTTGATTTATTATAGAGACGAGATCTCACCATTTTGCCCAGGCTGGTCTCGAACCCATGGGCTCAGGCAATCCTCTTGCCTCAGCCTCCCAAAGTGCTGGGAATACAGGGTTGATCCACCGCACCCAGCCAATACTCCCTATTCTTAAATCTGAATTAAGTATAAATTAATTTTTGTTTGTAGTTTAAACATTTAACTACTTTTCACTTTGGAATTTTCTATAAGGTCAGTGGTTTCCAAGTCTCCTCAATGCCATGCCAGTAGAATTCCTGTGCTCCCTCCAGCTGTTGTACCTTCCTTTCCCTGAGTTAAGCTTCGAAAGAGGAGGCCACAGGAAACAGATGAGGCCTCACCAGCAACCACTCCTCTCTCCTTGGCGCTCACCTCTACTGTAGGTGCCAGGGAAGGGGTGCATGGGGTGAAGCAGCTCTGCAAGCAGTTGGGGGGAAGCACCTCCCCCTGGTGGCCACAGAAGAAGCGGCGGTGTCCTCAGTCGAGGTCAACAAGGAGTTAAGGTTTTACACACACACACACACACACACACACACACACACACACACACACACACCAGCAGACTTTGGACTCTCTGGGTATCAGAACCTCGATAATGAAGCTTAAGCTTCAGAACCACTCTCTTGCACAAGCCCCTTGTGCAGCTAGGGAGTGGTCTTGCAAAATGTTTGCATAGATAAATGCTTTTGCATATGCTTTTTTCTCTCTTTTTCCTAAAGAGAGTCCTACAAATTATATAAGATTTAGACCTCATCCCAAGCCTATATCTGACCCTGATGGTCAGGCAGAGACCACTTGGTCTGGAGCGCTCTGAATAGGTTCTCTAGCTCAAATGTCAGTGCTCACCCCTTCTCCAGCCCCAGGAGGCTGCATAGACGACTTTGGGAGAGCTGTCTGTGAGGGGGTCAAGGACATGAGTTCATGTTTCACACAGATTTAGGTCTACATCCCACCTCTGTCACTCAGTAACTGTGTGTCCCTAGGCACGCTATTTAACCTCTCTGTGCCTCTCTTCATCCTTAAACTAGGAATTCTTGCACATACTCTGGATTGCTGTGAGAATAGAATCAGACGCATGTTAAGTGCTGTTTGTTGACTGGCCTGTAGGAGGCGCTCCAGGAACAGTATCTACAGGAAAGGTTCATAAATAGATATCCTAAACTGGGAATACATACACCAATTTAAGTTCGACTTATATACTAAGTATACATAAAACCGTCAACATTTCACTGTTTTCAACCTACAAAAATGGCAGCTTCACATGGTTCCTCCCAAGAGAACAAATGACACGAAATTACAGTGAACAGGCGGGATGCGGGTTATTGGCGGTGACTCCATTCATCTCACCAGGAAATGGGGAATCTGTGCTTTTCCTGGGGAGGCTGGGGGAGGTAGTTCGGCTCCTTGCTCTGTCCTCTCTCCTGGAGCCCTCTGTATGACCACGGAGACCACTGATGAAACGGTCCCTCCTTGTCCTCCCTGCAGAGTGAACGAGGCAGGGCCCTTCCACCTCCCCCTGCCCCACCCCGAATCCTTGGAACATGGCCCCCTCCTGTTGGCCTCCCAGGGCACTAGCTGCTCTCCCGAATACAGCTCCACTTTTGGAGGTGCTAGGCTTTGTGACCACTTGCCGTCCTGGTCTCTGGAACCTAGTCTGGAAGTTTCTCTTTCCTCAGCGGGCTCTCACAGAAGGAGCCAGGCCCAGATAGGGTTCATGCTGTAAAGGCCACACCTGGTTGCCAAAGTCCTCAAGCCAAAAGTTGTCCCTGAGAATCACAGATTCACAAACAAACCCTGTGGTTGCTGGTACCTGCGCGGCTCCTATTTAACTATTTCTTACCCAGTGGCCCACAGACCCCATGCTCTAGAGAACACATGCTGTATCCTGGGTGTATCAGCAGCTGCTGGCCAGTTGTTCAGACCACAAGCACATAGGCAGCACCTGCTGTCAAGACAGGCATCCTCAGAGATCAGAGAGGAGCAGGCCGTGAGGACTGTGCCAGTGGAGTTCTCCAAGAAGCAGATGCTAAGGCAGAGTCAGTAATACCAGAGGCCCATCAGGGAGGAATGCCTGGGAAAGAGAAGGGAAAGGAGATGAATGGGGTTGTGGAGCCATCAGACCACACACAGACATGACCAAGCTCTGCCACCCCAAAGGGAGCTCTGGAACAAAAATGGCCAAGATTTCTGTTAGAAGAGTCCCTCGTAGGGCAGAAACAGACAGGCACTTACACACCATCATGCTCAGTCACTGGCTGGAGTCACCCCCGGAAGAATATGACCTCAGCTCAAAAGCTGCATCTGACCTTGAAAACCAACCCGGATGCTGAGGCTGTCGGCTCACCATACTCCATACCATCTCAGCCAGCACTGCTATCCAAAGGCTTATGGAATGCCTGATTTACAGGCATGGAATCCCATTCCATACAGCATGCTATGCAAATGTACCTCGGATTTGTTTTAATCAAGTATGCTCAGACACGCAGACATGGAAATGATTGTCATGAAGAAAGTTTATATTCACAGATCCCTAGAAACAAGAGGCATGGCAGAGCCACATGGGGGAAGGACCAGGGTTGGCCAAAAGGGAAAAGAACTATGAGGGCAGAGCCTGGGCCAGAGTCTGTCTTGGGATTCTCATGTAGGGTGATGGTCAAGCCAGGGTAGGTATGATGGGTCGGCTTAGGGGTAGACAGGTAGAACCATTTCAGTAGGCTCCGGGCTATAAGCTGTGATCCCTAGTTGCTCGGTACCCAGCCCTGAGGTGATTTAGGAAAGGGGGAGTATTGGCTCATTGTGTGAGAGTTTGATAAAGGAGCTAGTTGGGGGTGGGCACTCCAGATTGGTTGTTTTGTACATCAAAAATGTGCTTGCAGTTGTTTGCTATTTCTAGGCGTTAGCTAGCCCTGGAGGAGGCAGTCTCTCCAGGATCAAGGCCCCAAATGCCAGAGCATCAAGAATACAGAAAATATACTCACTAAAGGGAATTCCCTGTACAGTAAAGGAAGCAAGACCAGGATCACAAGATTCACCAATGGTACCACCTGACACACCATCAGAAGCTGCCAGCATGTTAGCGCATTGGAATGACTTGCTGAAGACACAGAAGTGCTAGCTTGGAGGCAACATCCTAGGAGGATGGGCGCTATTCTCCAGGGCACAAAGTGCTCATTGAACCAGAAACCTCCATATGTTGCCATGACTGCGGTAGGAAGAATAGATGGACCTACGAACAAAGGGGTAAAAAGCAGAAGTGGCCCATTTGTCATCACTCTCAATGACCTCCAGGAATATTTCTTGCTTCCTGCTACTCTGGGCTCCACAGAGTTAGAGGTCTTGGTACCCAAACACGACTTCTTACCAGGAGACACAGCAAGGGTCACAATGAACTACAAATGATAGCCGACACTCAAGCACTTTGGGCTTCTTGTAACCAGAGGCCAGCAAAGACTCAATTTCCAAATAAGATCACATTCACAGGTTCTGAATGGGCATGAATTTTGGGAGGACTCTCTTCATCTCAGGACTCAAGATCAATTGGCATGCCATGGGCAAGCTTCCCCTTTCTACATGGGCTCCGTAGCACACCAAGAGTTGTTTCCATTGCAGATGCCATAGCCTTATTCTCCCAGTCGGGTTTATAAGAGCTTCACATGACTTCTGTGACCACCACTAATATCTCCGACACTGTGAGGTCTGACAGGTCATGTGGCCCAAGTGGTGGGGATACTTGTGCTGCAGCCTGCATCTACTGCAAAGCTCTTTTCTGCTCTTAGTCACCCTCAAGCCTGCCATCGTTTTGTGTTGATCAGTTTACGAACCAGAATAGTGTGTTGCAGGGGTGGAATATGTCTCCAGACCCAAGTAGTTCACTGGGCATTGTGCATCCTTCTTTGTGGTACGGGGTGCAAGATGCAGTCAGTTGTCTTTTACTTTGGAGGGAATGTCAAAGTATCCTTGGCCGCTGGGTCCCCCAAATTTTACTGAAGTGGCAGGCCCCTAAATTTCTACAGAGTTTATTCTTTGCACCCAATGGAGCATACAGATTTCAACAAGACCTCCAGCACGTTAGCCACCTCCTGCTCATCTGGCTTGATCAGCATAATATTATCACTGTTACGGATCAATGTGTTGTTCTGTTGAGTATCCAGATAGTCTAGATTCACACTATATTATGACAAAAGGAGAATGGATTAACAGACATGGGGTGAAACTGTACATGAGTATTATTGTCCACTCCATGTGAATGTAAACTGTTGCTTACCCTCTTCCTAACTGAGATATTCAAGAACCTGTTTGCTCAATTGGCGGCTGCATCACCCATTGTACCCAAGACCTTATGAATTTGCTACAGCAAATCTACCACATCTAGCCAGGAAGTTGTGATTGGGGTTGCCACTTGCTTGCGTCTACAGCAGGCTAAATACATTCTCTAGAAGCCAACCAGTTCCTGCAGAGGCCAGACTGTTGATTGAGTGGAAATGTGATGGGGACCAGCATCCCTACAGACTTCAGATTCTTAAGCATGGCATTCATTTCCACCTTTCTCCTCAGGATGTGATAGATACTGTTTTGTTTACTGTTTTTTACTGTTTTTAATTCTGGCTGTAGGTGAATGACAGTTTTAGAAGATTACATTTGACTTTCACCACTACAATAGCTCTTACTCCACAGGCCAAGGTTTCAACATGGAGATGACAGCAACTAAAAAGTATGTCAGACTCAATTACACACACCTCCATATGGACATAACAAACCCACTGGAAGACAGGTCTTTGGCCAGGACACTATGACCTGCTCTAACAGGGACACCATGGTAACACTTCACGTCTCTAGATAGCAACATCAACTCATACCTTGTGTCCAACAGTCCTTGAAATTTCTGAGTGTTATCCTTTTACCAGGATATGATGCCATAGTAAATGTAGATTCCTTCGGTGAAAGACTAGAGGAGTTATTCAAATACATACTTACAGGCCAGATGTGGTGGCTCATGCCTGTAATCCCAGCACTTTGGGAGGCCAAGGTAAGAGGATTATCTGAGCCAAGGGGTTCGTGACCACACTGGGCAACTTGGCGAGACTTCGTCTCTAAAATAAAAAAAGGCTGGGCGTGCAAACTGTTGCTTACCCTCTTCCTGATTGAGATATTCCAGGCGCACACCTAGAATCCCAGCACTTTGGGCGGCTGAGGTGAGAGGATTGGCTGAGTCTATGGGTTCGAGACCAGCCCGGGCAACCCAGTGAGACCTCATCTCCACAATAAATCAAAAAATTAGCTGGGCATGGTGGCTCATGCCTGTAGTTCCAGCTACTTGGAAGGCTGAGGCAGAAGGATCTCCTGAGCCCACCAGGTCGGGCTGTGGTGGCTGTGAGCATGACACTGCACTCCAGTCTGGGCGATGGAGTGAGACATCAACTCAAAAAAAAAAAAAAAGTACACTTACATGGTGTTGCAGGATGCTTCTCCTGGGGTTCCAGTCGCCTCTTCAGTCAGCAGGTGAAATCCAGACATTGGGCAACGAGTCATGACTTTTTATTGGATTGACAACATCCAGCCCTCTGCTTATTAATTTTCATATGTAGTCATCCCTCAATACCCATGCAGTGTTGGTTCCAGAATCCCTGTGGACACAAAAATCCACAAATGCTCAAGTTCCTGATATAAAATAGTACAGTAATTGCATATAACTTATGCACATCCTCCCATATACTTTAAATCACCTCTAGATTACTTTTTTTTTTTTTTGAGTCAGGATCTCATTCTGCTGCCCAGGCTGGAGTGCAGTGGCATGGTCATGACTCACCACAACCTCGCACTCCTGGGTTCAGGCTATCCTCCTGCCTCAGTCTCCCAAGAAGCAGGACAACAGGCATATGCCACCATGCCTGGCTAATTTTTATTTTTTGTAGAGACAAAATTTTGCTATGTCACTTAGGCTGGTCTCAAACTCCAGGGCTCAAGTAATCCTCCCACCTCAAAGTGCTGGGATTACAGGCGTGAGCCACCATACCCAGCTTAGATTATCTGCAGTACGTAGTACAATATAAATGCTGTGTAAATGGTTATTAAACAGTATTATTTAGTGAATAATGGCAAGGAAAAAAGTCTGCACATGTTCAGCACAGGCAAAATGTTTTAAAAAATATTTTCCATCCATAGTTGGTTGAATACACAGATGCAGAACCTCGGGGTATTGAGGACCAACTGAACTGTAGACGGACAACAGGGCACTTTTGCTGCCTGTCTCATTTTCCACTAGGGATTCTGTGTTCTCTGATCCATCTCCGTAACCTTCTAAAGGTCAAGCCCCCGTGATTATCAGCCTGGACTTGTCCGTTGTTATGGTCCTATGACTCTGGCCCTCTAAGCATGAAGCACTGCCACCTGGTCTCTATTGTCCAACCCTGTCACCTCCATTACTGTCAGCAAACCAGGTTATGTGCCTGCCTCTCCTGGCATCAACCCTGGCTTGCAGGGAGGGCCACCAGTGCCCAGCTTAGGGATGGCCCTGGTGAATGGTGTGTTCCCTACAGAATACACTTCTCTAGCGGATCTTTTGGCCTAGCATAGTCCATCCATTCCAGAATGCCCGCCCACTTTTCTGAGACTTCTCATCCTGTCCTCCACCATCTGTCCTGGCAATTCAGACACTCCAGCCCCACTCAGCCTGAGCCGTCGCTTTTGCCAGGCTCCCAGGAGCCACCACGGCAGTGAGTTTGTGCCCTCCCTGGGGTCCTCACCAGGTTGTGCAATTCTGCGTCCTGTAACTCCCTCCTCCAGTTCTGTGTGTCTCTTCAGGCCCATAAGGACTCCCCCAGCCCCTGCTGGTGTATGGTGACTAGCTCTTCCAGCTCCTTTGGAAGAACGTCTCTTCCTCCTTTATCAGGCCAGCATGTTCCCAGCCAAATTATGCAACAACTTACCTCGGGTTGTGAAGTCTGGCGGCCAGCAAAAGTGGTGGAGGCAGCTGCCAGAGGACGCCTGCTGCCTTGTAGGGGAAAGAGCTCTCTGCATCATCTTCCCACATAGGGGTGGAAGGGAGAGCTTTTGAAGTAGATGGCAGTCACTCTGCAGGCTCCGAAGGCCAGAGAGGTTCAGGCCTGGGCTTCAGAATCTTCAGGGTTACCCACCCGGTGGACACATCACAACCTTCAGGGATACCCACCCGGGGGACCCCTCAACTTTCAGGGACACCCACCTGGGGGACACATCACAACCTTCAGGGATACCCACCTGGGGAACCCATCAGAACCTTCAGGGATACTCACTCGGGGACACATCACAGCCTTCAGGGAGGCCCGCCCAGAAACACATCAGAACCTTTAGGGATACCCTTCAGGAGTTCCATCAGAGATACCCTTCAGGAATACTCACCCAGGGGATCCATCAGAACCTTCAGGGATACCCACCTGGGGACCCATCAGAATCTTCAGGGATACCCACCCAGGGGACACATCATAACCTTCAGGGATACCCACCCAGGGGACCCATCGGAACTTCAGGGATACCCACCCGGGGGACACATCCCATGGGTCAAGGTCCCATGGTTGTCCTTGATTGAGCACCCAACCATCTTTGAAGTTCACCCACTCTGTCTATTCAATCCTAGGCTTCATCTTCAGTTCTTTTTCTTCCTTACTACATGAGACGAAGATTTGTTGTAAGCTGCCAAAAAAACCCTCTTGCTCTCACATTTCATTTTCAATTGTTTGCTAATTGCTCTCAGCTTTCCATTATGTGTCGTATGTCACCAATGCAGCTATTCATTTCCATGTATCTATTGATCTAATTCATATTATCCAGACATTATGTTCTTTTTTCCTTCCCTGCATACCTTTCAAATGCCTGACTTATCGCACAGGCCAGTTTATTCCTCTCCTCTGGCACATTCTCCCACACCATCACTGATGAAATGACTAACAATGGGGCCACCAACACGTGCTGGGGCTGCCCACGCTCACTTAGCTCCTGGGACAGGTTGCCAACAGGTAGTGGCGTGATCCAGGCCTCAACCACTTCCTTGGACCTCTCTTGGAAACTTTGGCGTCTCCATGATAGAGTTAGGAGAACAAAACTTTCCCTGGTGAGCAGGACTTGTGAGGAGAAAGGGGCAGAAGCCAGAGTAGGCAGGGAGTGCTCTCCAGAGCAAAGAGGGGTCCAGCTTTGGGAGGAAATGACTAGGCCCATGTAACACTGCCTTGTTTGGTTTCAGGAGAGGCCACTCTGAAAAGAATGTGACCTCAGCTGGAAAACTGATGTGGAAACAATCCAGGCCAGGCACAGGGACTCGTACTTGAAATCTTAGCACTTTGGGAGGCCGAAGTAGGAGGATCACTTGACGGGAGTTGGAGACCAGCCTGAGCAACATAGCAAGGCTCTTTCTACAAGAAATTAAAAATTAAGCCGGGCATAGTGGCATCTGTAGTCCTGGCTACTAAGGAGGCTGCGGCTGGAAAGCAGAGGTTGACCTTGAGGGAGTCAGCTCACCACATGCCTAGCAGCTGGACAGTGAGTCCTTTCTCAGGGAGATCTGAGAGGCATGTCCCTCTGTCTGCCACATAGACAAGGACAAGTCAAGCTGACAACTGCTTTTGTGCAAACCTGTGTGCGGTATGGCAAACCATCAGAGCTGTTCACCTGGTTAATAAAGTAGTGTTGCCCACATGTTTACCAGAATATAGAAGAGTAAGAGGGGATTCTGTGGGCAGAGGGCACCAAATGTTCAAAGACCAAGGCAACGCAAAGATGAACATGTTCTAGAAAAATACAAAGAATCCAGGAGAGCTGAGACACAAATATTGGCAAGTGGGGAATACGACACGAGAGATCAAAGGGGGCGGGTCACACAGGACCTTGTTTGCAGGGCTGCAGGAGCAGGTTCCACCTGCAGTCGACAGGGGGCGCCAGAAGAGGTCGTCAGGCTCAGATGTGAATACAGGCAAGGCCTCTCTAGCAGCTGTATGAAAAAGAAAACCCAGGAGGCCAAGTGAGAGCTGTCTGGGAGCATGCTGCAAGGAGAGAACCAAAGAGGGATGGCAGCATGAAAGGGATGGTCCAAATAGCTCTTCAGGAGCTGGACACAGTGACCAATGGGCTGTGAAGGGTGGAGGAAGGGAGGGACCCATGACGATGCCCTGGTTTCTGACTTGAGCATCTAACTGGCTGTTCATCTGATCCCAAAGGAAACTGACCCAAGTGCCTTCTCTCACAATCCTCTCTACCTCTGACCCATGACCTCTTCCTCCCTCCCTTACACCACTAGACATTCTTCACCCTGCTCGCCTGATGCACATGCCCAGGGGACAGAAATTGGCTCCCCTAAACAGGCTGCCAGGCATTGCCCTCGAGACTGCTTCCTTGTTACAGTCCCTGCTGCTATGGTTTGAACGTGTGTCCCCTCTGAAACTCTTGTTGAAATAAACCAAGCCAAGCAGGGTGGCTCATGCCTATAATCTCATTGGTAGGCCAAAGTGGAAAGGATCTCTTTTTTTTTTTTTTTTTTTTTGAGTTGGAGTCTCACTCTGTCGCCCAGACTGGAGTGCAGTGGCCACTCCCGGCCACCGCAGCCTCGACCTGCTGGGCTCCGGCGATCCTTCCGCCTCAGTCTTCCAAGTAGCTGAAATTACAGGCATGCGCTACCACGCCCGACTGATTTTTTGATTTATTGTAGAGATGAGGTCTCGCTGCCCAGGCGGATCTCGAGCCCGCGGGCTCAGGCAATCCACTCACCTCAGCCTCCCAAAGGCGCAGGATTACAGGCTGAGCCACCAAGCCCGGCTGAAAGGATCTCTTAAGGACAGGAGTTGGAGACCAGCCTGAGCAACACAGCAAGACCCCACCTCTACAAAAAAAAATTAAAAATTACCCTGATTAGTGGCACCTGTAGTCCTAGCCACTTGGGAGGTTGAGGCAGGAGTTCAAGGCTGCAGTGAGCTGTGATTGTGCCACTGCACTCCAGCTTGGGCAACAGAGTGGGAGCCTGTCTAAAAAGAGAGAAGGAAGGGGGAGATGGGTGGGAGAGAGATAAATAAAAGAAAGAAAAGGAAGGAAGGAAGGAAAAGAAAAGGGGGGTGGGGAGAGAGAAAGAAAGAAAGTTAATCCTCAATGTGGCAGAATTGAGAGGTGGTACCTTTAAGGGGTGACTGGGTCATAAGGCTCTGCCCTCATGATAGATTAATGGGTTATCACAGGAGTGGGACTGGTGGCTTTATAAGACGAAGAAGAAACCGGGCTCAGTGGCTCAGCCTGTAATCCCGCGCCTTGGGAGGCTTAGGTGAGTGGATTGCCTGTGCCCGCGGGTTCGAGACCCACCTGGGCAACTTGGTGAGACGTCATCTCTACAATAAAACAAAAAATTAGCTGGGTGTGGTAGCGTGCGCCTGTAATTCCAGCTACTTGGAAGGCTGAGGCAGAAGGATCGCCGGAGCCCAGCAGGTCGAGGATGCAGTGGCTAAGAGCAGCCACTGCACTCCAGTCTGGGCGACAGAGTGAGACTCCAACTCAAAAAAAGAAGAAGAAGAAGAAGAGAGACCTGAGCTGGGTGCTCAGCCTTCTGCCATGTGGAGGTCTGTGCTGCCTCAAGATTCTGTAGAATCCCCACCAGAAAGAAGGCCCTCAGCAGATGCAGCCCCTTGATCTTGAGCATCTCAGCCTTCATAACTGTAAGAACTAAAATCTTTTTCTTTATAAATTACCCCAATTTCTGGTACTCTTTTATAAGCAACAGAAAACAGACGAAGACATCTGCCCAGGCCATCTCTCAGCCCTGAACTTTGGGGCTTTCGGTCCCATAGAAATTCGTACAATAGTCAAGACCCTTCCCAGGCTGCCCAGGCCTGCCAGCCTAGCCTCTTCCACCCGCTGTGCCCCTTGCTCCAGCCCCATTGAACCACATTCTCCTCTTGTGATTTCCACCCCAGACTCTCCACTTGCAATATCTAAACCCTCAAAGCCTAATTCAATGCCACCTCCTCTGTGAGGTCTTCCCTAACTCCCCCTACAGACTCAATTGAGAGCATCTCTCTCGATCTCTGTCGGTGTGTTGTCCTCATCACTCCCCTGCTCTGTATTGTGGGGCTATATGTACTTGTAGGTCTTCCTTACTAGATGTCAAGAACCCAAAGACAGTGCTTTTTCCAGGCAGGGTCTTGCTCAGAGTGGGGGTAAGGGTACGCACAGGGAAGGAGCAAGAAGGCAGAGCCAAGACTCAACGGGTGGGATGGGGGCCAGGAAGATGGTGCAGGACAGGTCCTGGCATCTCAAGACAGGAGGAGTTGAGTCCTGCTAACTGTCTGGCCAATTTTTTTTCATGGAGACAGTTTCTCACTCTGTTGTCCAGGCTGGAATGCAGTGGTGCAATCATAGCTCACTGCAGCCTCGAACTCCTGACCTCAAGTAATCCTCCCACTTCAGCCTTCCAATTTCTGGGATTATAGGCACATGCCACCATGTCTGGCCCCCTCATTACTAATCACAACAACCGCATGCTAAACATGCAGAGCAAGCCACACCCTTCCATACACAGGTCTCATTAAATGCTCCCAGTTGCCTTCCCAGTTACCCCTGACTATGCCCAACCTGGACTGTGCCCTTTTTTTGAAGCAAAGATCCCAAGGCATGTGCCGGGGTATCACCCCAAGGAGCCCACTAGGGCTTGGTTCATGAACTCTGGGCATGAGCCAGGCCCCAGTATGTCACTACAACAGTGGATACCAGGTGATAGGGCATCATGCAAGGTCACGAATAAAATGGGTTCAGGAACTTTTTAGAAGCGTTAGCAGAAAAAAATATATTGTGACTGAAGCAAAGTCACTGATTATGTAGCATATTTGTGGCCATGCCCTCTTTGCAAACAGGGAAGGATGCAGAAATTCATAGATGATGGGTCCAGAAAGACTTTCCCTAGAATTAGCAGAAAATAGCCCAGGTCATTGACTAACCTAGGACTTCAGGCAGGTTACTGTTTTGTGCTTCACTTCCTCATCCATAAAACAGAGATCAAATGAATTGTGAAGAATTAAATGAGTTGGTATATGTAATTGCTCAGAACAGTGCTTTGGCACATAGTTGTGCTATTATTATTTGTATTACTTTTTCTAGGATGATTAGAATTGCAACAACACGTGCATGTGTTGACAAATCTAATTAAAGATCCACAGAGGTTTTGAACACTTTCACTGGCAGATGGAAAAGGTGTGACAGTTACATTAACTCCAGCTTGGTGCAAACCATGAACAATTATGCAGTAATTGAGAAGGTTAGCAAGAAAGGTAATTGAGTACCCTGGATTTTTGTGTACCTTGCAATCTTGTTCGTAATGATAGGGTTTTATATTTAGAGCAAAAATTATACGCTTTGTAATTCTAATGAAAAATCATTTGTAATTTAAATGGAAACTATATTTGATTTGATTATGAGTTGTGAGAAATAAATTAAATGAGAAGGTAAAAGGATAACAATTATTATGTATCAACCCAATTGCGTAATGTTAAATTCTCCAAACCTATATCTGTAAACTACAACAGTTTCTGACTGACCTAGAACTAAAACTCAAATACATCTAAAATCACCTCACATCTCTCCTACAAAAGGATCTATTGAACATGAAGATTGATGAGACTTGTTGAGATGGCTAATTTCATGTGTCAAATACACTGGGTCATGGGGTGCCCAGATATTGGTTAAACATTACTTCTGGTGTGTCTGTAAGAATGCTTGAAGAGGAGATTAGCATTTGAATCAGTGGAATGAATAAAGCAGATGGCCCTTCTTAATGTGAGTGGGCATCAACCCTCTGCCTAGGGTTTGAATAAAACAAAAAGATGGAGGAAGGGAGATTGTGTTCTCAGCCTGACTGTTTGAGCTGGGACATTGGTCTTCCTCTGTTATCAGACTGGGACTTGCAACATCAGTGCTCCTGGTTCTCCAACTTTCAGACTCAGACTGGAACTCAGGCCATTGGCCAACGTATTCTTAGGTCTTCAGACTTGTACTAGAACTCACACCATTGGCTCTCCTGATTCTCAGGCCTGCACACTCAGATTGGAGCTATACTACCAGCTTTCCTGGGTCTCCAGTTTGTGAATGGGAAACCATGGAACTTCTCAGCCTTCAAATACATATGTCTATAATCTATCTCTTATTGGTTGCTGTTTCTCTGGAGAAACCTAACTCATAAAGATTTTGGAACCTAGAATGATTATAGAGGAACAGATTTTTTTTTTTTTTTTTTTTTTTGGAGTTGGAGTCTCACTCGGTTGCCCAGACTGAAGTGCAGTGGCCGCTCCTGGCCACCGCAGCCTCGCCTGCTGGGCTCCAGCGATCCTTTCGCCTCAGTCTTCCGAGTAGCCGGAATTACAGGCATGCGCTACCACGCCCGGCTGCTTTTTAGATTTATTGTAGAGATGAGGTCTCGCTGCCCAGGCGGGTCTCGAACCCGCGGGCTCAGGCAATCCACTCACCTCAGCCTCCCAAAGGTGCGGGATTACAGGCTGAGCCACCGAGCCCTGCAGAGGAACAGATTTTTTAAGAATGACTTTTCTAGTCAGGTGTGGTGGCTCAAGCCTATAATCCCTTCACTTTGGGAGGTGGAGGTGAGAGGATTGCCTGAGTCCAGGGGTTTGGGACTAGCCTGGGAAACTTGGCGAGATCTCGTCTCTACAATAAATAAAAAATTAGCTGGGCATAGTGGCGTGTGCCTGGGGTTCTAGTTACTTGGAAGGCTGAGGTGGAGGGATCACCTGAGCCTAGTAGGTTGAGGCTGTGGTGGTTGTATGGTTGTGAGTGTGCCACTGCCTTCCAGCCTGGGCAACAGAGTGAGCTTCCTACTTAAAAAAAAAAAAAAACAAGAATGAGTTTTCTGAATTAGTTCTGGGATTTCTGAATTGGCTGTCTAATCTGATTAGTTTTAAAGACACTAATAACTATTTTCTGTAATAAAGAGAGCACTAGTAGTCCATTATATGATCTGGCAATGGAAATATGCAAAATTAAACTATCCCCCATCGGATACTTCCAATCAAATGCTTACAAGAAGCAAGGAGCTCAGTGACTTGACATATGATTCTTTCAAACATTTTTGGAAAACTAATGAATATAATGAGGCAGGCTGGTTGCTCCTAGAGTCACTGGACAAAGTGGTGAAAGGAAAGAGTGAGCGCAGGTATTCGAATTCCCTGCTCAGGCACTGCATGAAGAACTTAAAAGCTTTGGTTTGTGCCCTGAAGGAGACCCTTATCTCCTACAGGCAAAAGGCTATGATTTCTGAAAATCAGACTCAGAATCTCATCCTATGACTGACCGAATTACAACACAAGTTGAATTTCCAGTCTCACCTGGTGTTTCCTGTTAAAGCGAGGTCATTGAGAAAGTATGGGTCATTGAGAAAGTTAGGATGGAGAAGCGTGGGAAGATCCTTATGAAGCTGGAAATGTTGAGTCCCTACATTTGGATAATCTTCTCTACCAGTAGAAACAGCTTTCCCACCTCCATCTGAGGGGATTAACCTAGCATTGCCTGAGGAAACTGTGATGGCCTCTCCTGAGACAACTGTTATGTGAGACAATGCAGATTTTCCTCAGGACCCGCCCTGCCATCCCTCTTTGCTTCTGTAACGAGATTCAAATCCCAGCAAGCTTGAGGTTCAAAAGTGACCCATGAGGAGATATGCTATACTCCAAAAGAACTACTTGAGTTTTCTCATTTATGACAGAAATCTGGGAACATGTGTGGGAATTGATGTCAAGGGTGTGGAATAATACTAGAAGGAACATAATGTTAGATCAGAGCAAATTTGTGGATGTGGGATCAATAAGCAGATATTCCACATTTAATGTCGCAGTTTGAAGAGTTAGAAAGGCTTATAACAGTTCTATCGATTGGTTGACACATGGACCAAAGGTCTCCCACAGTGAGCAAATTGAAAATGCAGGACCTGCCTTGGTTTAACATAGAAGAAGGGATTCAGAGGCTTAGGAAGATTGGAATGTTAGAGTGGATTTGTCCTTTGAAATCTACTCTCCTATACTGGGAGGGGCTAGAAGGCATACTTTTTAACCAATACTATGCGAAATAAATCTGTGAGGGGAGCCCTAGCATCCTTAAAGGGCATTGTGGGCACTCTTCTTGGTAGAGCAGACCTCGCTGCCATCACTTAATTGAGAAACCTAAAGGCAATGAGAGTAACTAAACCTCAGGAAGGCAGGGACCAAGTGGCTAGAGAAGGCAAGGTGGGCATGGGTACCATAATGGACAGTGAGTCAAAGCAGCAATCAGAATAGTATGATCTGTGCAGACGTATGATATTGGCTAGTTAGTCATAATGTTGCTAGAAGTGAACCAGATAGGAAGTCTACTAAATGGTTTGACCTGTGTAAGCAGAAAATTCTAGACCGAGTTAACAGAAGTCTATGATTCAGAAGTCTAATCTGAATCATTAAAACAGAGAGTCATGGTCCCTGAATCAGTTTCCAGACTTGAGCCAGCTTACAGCTCCAAAATCCTTTGAATGAAGAGAAGGCTGGGTCTCCTCGAGAAAGGACCCTGGCATACTTGCAAAAATGTTGTGTATAGTCAATATTTCTCTCAGCCTTCCCCAAAAGGACTTATGGTCTTTTTCCTGTAGTAACTATGCATTGGGGAAAAAATAATCAGACCTTCTTGAACACTGGCTCTGAGCTGACACTAATTCCAGAAAACCAAAACATCACAGTGGCCCAGCACAGTAGGTCCTTACAGAGGATAGGAGATCAATGGAATTTTAGCTCAGGCCTCACAGTGGGTTCACTGGGTCTCTGAACCTGTCCTGTGGTTATTTCCCAAGTTCCAGACTGCATATGTGGATTAGATATACTCAGATATACTATACTACATATATACTACATAGATATTTATATTGCAATAGATATACTCAGCAGCTGGCAGAATCCCCACACTGGTTCCCTGACCTGTAGCTTGAGGGTTCTTTTGGTGGGAAAAGCTGAATAAGCCACTAGAGCAGCCTCTACCTAGGAAAATAGCAAATCAAAAGCAATACTGCTTCCCGAAG
This sequence comes from Carlito syrichta, assembly GCF_000164805.1. Taxonomy (NCBI): domain Eukaryota; kingdom Metazoa; phylum Chordata; class Mammalia; order Primates; family Tarsiidae; genus Carlito; species Carlito syrichta. The sequence goes on along the minus strand of NW_007249923.1, from coordinate 249,020 downwards.
GGACTTCAGAGTTCAGTGCCACCATAGAGGATTTAAAGGATGCAGGAATGGTCATTCCTGTCACATTCCCATTCAACTTGCCTATGTGGTCTATGCAGAAGAGGGATGGATCTTGAAAAATAACAGTGGATTATCAGCTGCTTCATTGTTTGAATAAATTAGCATATCTCCTGGTACCTGATATGCAGCTATTGGTCCGGCAAATGCTTTTTCTCCAAATCTATTCGTAAAGATCACCAGAAGCACTTTTTTTTTTTCAGTTGGCAAGGTCAGTAATATATGTACACTGTCCTACCTCAGGGGTACTTCAACTCTCCAGGCTTAGGTCATAATTGAGCTCACAAGGATCTTTTTGTTGATTTGTTTGTCTGTCTGTCTGTCTGTTTAAAGTGAGAGAGAGTGCCTTGCTCTGTCACTCAGGCTGGAGTACAGTGGTATGATCACAACTTACTACAGCCTCAAACTCCCGAGTATGTGCCACCATGTCCAGTTTTTAAAAAATGTTTTGTAGAGATGAGGTCTTACTATGTTGTCCAGGATGGTCTCAAAATCCTGGCCTAAAGTGATCCTCCCACCTTGGCCCCCCATGGTGCTGGGATTACAGGCCACCACACCCAGCTGTTCACAAGGCTCTTGATCACCTTTCCCTTCCACAAGATATAACATTGGCCCATTACATTGATGGTATATGTTGATTGGATCTAGTAGACAAGAAATAGCAATACTCTTGGCTTATTTGTATATAAAACACCTTATTTCAACACCTATTTGTTAGAAAGTGAAAAATCAACTTTGCAAAAGCCTTCTCTCTCAGTGATATTATTGGGGTCCAGTGGTGTGGAAACATGTCTTCTAAGGATAAGTTGTTGCATCTGGCCCCTCCTACAAAAAAAACAAAAAAGAAGCACAGCACCTCGTGGGTCTCTTTGTATGTTGAAGGAAACATATTTCTCATCTGGATGTGTTACTCCTGCCCATTTACTCAAGAAACTCAAAAAGCTGCCAGTTTTGAGAGGGGCCCAGGTCCAGGCCACTGTGCAAGCTGCTGTGTGCTTGGGCCATGTGATCCAGCAGACCCAAGGGTGCTTGAAGTGGCAGTGGCAGATAGGGATGCCTCTTGGCAGGCCTCCCTAGGTGAATGGTAGCACCCTCAAATTTGGGAGCAAAGCTCTGCCATTCTCCACAGGTAACTCTTCCTTGTGACAAAAAGCTCTTGGTCTGCTACTGGGCCTTGGTAGAGACTGAGTTGCCTAATCATGGGTCACCAAGTTACCGTGCAACCCATCATGAGCTGGATGTTCTCTAATCCACCAAACAATAAAGTTGGGCATGCACAGCAACACTCTATCATCAGATGGAAGTGGTACATGCATGACTGGACCCCAGCAGTCTCTGTAGGTATTAGTAAGCTAGAGGAAGAAGTGGCCCAAACGCTCAGGGTCTCCACTTCTGCTGCAATGCCTTCTCTCTCCCAGCCTGCACCTGCGGCTTCATGGGGAGTATCCCATGATCAACTGACAAAGGAAGAGAAGACTCGGGCTTGGTTCACAGATGGTCCTGCAGATATGCAGACACCACCTGAAAGTGGACAGTGCAGCACGACCGGCTTTCCCTGGGGTATCCCCAAAGGACAATGGTGAAGGGAACTCTTCCAGTGGGTGGAGTTTTTAATTGTGCACCTGGCTGCACATTTTGCTTCAAAGGAGATATGGCCAGATGTGCAATTTCATACGAATTCAAGGGCTATGGCCAGTGGCTTGGCTAGACAGAGACTCAGAGAGAACATGATTGGAAAATTGATGATAAGAAAATTTTAGAAATAGGTATGTTGATAGTCCTCTCGTAGTGGGCAAAAGCATAAAGATATTTGTGTCTCACGCCAAAGTCCACCAAAGGGTGACCTCAGCAGACAAGGATATTAATAATTAAGTGGATAAGATGGCTTGCTCTATGGATCCCAGTCACTTTCTACCTCTAGCCACCCCTGTTACTGCCCAATGGGCTCATGAAGAAAGTGACCATGGTGGAGGAGGAGTGATCATGATGGCGGTAATGCATGTGCTCAGCAACATGGACCCCCATTCACCAAGGCTGCTCCAGCTACACCACCACTGAGTGCTCAATTGGACAGCAACAAAGACTAACACTGAGTCTCCAGTATTGCTCCATTCCCCAGGGCAATCAGCCTGCTACTTGGTGTCCGGTTGATTACACAGGACTGCTTCCATTGCAGAAAGGGAAGTATCTTGCTCTTACTGGGATAGACGCTTACTCTAGACACAGATATGCCTTCTCTGCATGCAAATCTTCTGCCAAGACCACCATCCATGGACTTAATGCTTTATCCACTTGTATTCCATACAGCATTACTAATCAAGGGACTCATTTTACAGCAAAAGGAGTGTGGCAATGGACTCATGATTATGGAATTCCCTAGTCTCATGTTCCCCATCACCCTGATGCAGCTGGCTTGTTGGAACAGTGGAATGGCCTTTTGAAGACTCAGTTTCAGCACTGCCTGCTTGGCAATACCTTGCAAGGCTGGGGCAAATTTCTCCTGAAGCCTGTAGATGCTCCAAGTCAGCATTCAATATATGGTTCTCTTTATCCCACAGCCTTCATGAGTCCGAAAATCAGTGCATGGAAAGGGGAGTGCCACCACTCACTTTGACCCCTACTGATCCACTAGCAAAATTTTTGCTTCCTGTTTTCATTTAGCTTATGCTCTGCTGACCTAGGGGTTTCAGTTCCAGAGGTAGGAATGCTTTTCCAGGAGACACAGTGATTCCATTGAACAGGAAGTGAAGAAGTGCTACCTGGTCACTTTGGGTTCCTCATACCTCTGAGTCAACAAAGAAGGAAATTACTGTGCTGGCTGGGGTGATTAATCCAGACTACAAGGGGAAAATTGGCTACTTCTCCCAATGGAGGTAAGAAAAAGTATGTCTGGAATAATCCCTTAGGGAGTCTCTTAATATTATCATGACCTATTATTAAGACCAATAGAAAATTCTAACAACCGAATCCATGCAGAACTACTAAAGACCCAGATCTTTCAGGAATGAAGGTTTTGGTTACCTCTCCAGGTAAAGAACCATGACAAGCTGAGGTGCTTGCCGAAGGCTAAGGGAAAACAGAATGGATGATAGAAGAAGGTAGTTATAAATACCAGCTATGACACTATAAACAGTTACAGAAATTAAGACTAATTGTCATGAGTATTTTCTCCTTATTTTGTTATAAATACATTTGTGTGTTATATGTAATAATATGCATATATATAATATATCTTTGTTTTTTTCTTTCTTATTCCTTTATCATGTAACATAAGAGGTCTTAAGTTAATGTCATAATATTTAAATCTTGTTATTTTTACATCATAGTATTTAAGTTACAGGATATCGAGGGGAGAAGAAAACATCACCCAAGGATTGCTTCCACTTCTGGGGAAAAGGTTAGTTTGGTTTTGGTTGTATTCAAAATAATTGTATCACATTAGGTGGAATTATGACCCTGTTATTGTCTTTATTTGGGTATTAGTATGGTTAAAGGAGATGTGTATGGGTGCCAACTGCATGAGAGATAGACTTGTGATGGTTAATTTCATGTGCCGACTTGACTAGGTCACAAGGTGCCCAGATATTTTGTTAAACACTACTTCTGGGTATGTCTGTGAGGGTGCTCGAGGAGGGTGCTCAAGGAGAATCCATGGGCTTAGTAAAGCAGACAGCCCTTCCCACTGTAGGTGGGCATCAGCCACTCTGCCAAGGGCCTGAATAAAACAAAAAGGTGGAGGAAGGAAGAATTTGCTCTTGGCCCAACTGTTTGAGCTGGGATATTGGTCTTCATCTACCCTCAGACTGGGACTTGCACTATTGTCGTTCCTGACTCTCAGGGCTTTGGACTCAGCCTAAAATTTATACCATTAGCTTTCCTGGGTCTCCAGCTTGCAGGTGGCAGATTGTGGAGTTTCTCACTCTCCATAACCATGTGAGTTAATTCTTCATAGTAAAGAAATATATATTTCTATTTACACACACACATATATATTTATATACACACATACATTTATATATGTTTACCATTGGTTTTGTTCCTCTGGAGTACCCTTATATACGTGTGTGTATGTGTGTGTATACATACACACATACATAACATATACACACATATTTATAATATACATATACACATATGCAAACACACAAATGTGTTTTGTCGTATCATTATATATTAAGGTAAACATTCAGACATTTACAGATATTTCAGACATCTAGGAGTGGGCGAGGCAGATTGTAGCTGTCAAATGCTGAAATATACAAGAGCTCCTCTGAGAGAATTTGCTATAATGGAGGAAGTAACTTGGTAGAGGAAGGCAGGACAGAAATAATCCCTAAGGGTTGGCATTGGCTCTGGGTTATAACATCCATGGTACCTGATACTCAATTGCATCCCAGCTCAGTCATTCTAGCCTGACAGACACATTTCAGAGAAGTTGTTTTGTGAAGATGAGCATGGTGTCTAAAACTTCCAGTATACTTTAGAGTCCAAACAACCCCTCACCCAAATGAACACAGATGGTTGAAGAAAGCTCTTCCCATTACTAGTCAGAATAAATTCTCAGAGTTATGAGCCCCGCATGGCAGAGATCAGCTGTGGGAGTCCCAGGTAAGAGGGTAGCCCTGGGTGTGACTGCCTGGCACAGAGGGGACCAGGACAACTATGGCTGCAGTGCCAGCCATCAGGTGACAGCAGAAGGTATTTCTTGGCATGAGATGGCCCCACCCAAGCTGTCAAGGCCTGCAGCTACAGATTCAAGGCTCAGAAGCAGCACGACTAGACGCAGTAGAAGAAAGCAATGTCCAAGATCTAAATCACACACTCGCTTACCTAGAAACACCTGGGAATGCAATTCCTAGGTATTGATGGTCATCAGTGGTAGTGAGCCGGGGTTTGTATTCACTGCCTGATGAATGTGGGATATTCCCATTAGAGCAGTAACAAATGACAATAAGTACCATGCACTGAGTACTTCCCATGTGTCAAGTCCTTCTCATGCATTGTTTTATTTATTGCCTAAGCTCACCAGAGGAATGAGAGCTCAGGTCTGAGGAAGGGAGCAAAGCAGTTTCATAGAAATGTCACCCTATCCTAGAGCCCTGCCTTGTCAGGGAGGAGCCCAGCCAGTTCTTAGCTACTTGACCTGGGCCTATATGACACTTGTGCCTGCTCTCTGTGTAGTACGATTCTGACAGTTAAGAGGTGGCAAGCTCTTGTGGGAGCAGTCACTCACAATTCCTGCTCATCCACTCCCATGAAGACTGCTGGCTGAAGCATGGATACCTTCCTGGGACACCTGATTCCAGGGCTTGTCATCTATTACGTGGGGCTCCACTATGCAGCGATGGTGTCCCGAGTCATCCTTCGAGGACAGCAGCTCCTCTTCCTCTCACTCCCCTCAAGGGACACGTGAACCCAGAGGTGGTGGCAACAGGTACAACTGGAAGGAATAGTGAAGGTGGTGGTTTTCTTCAACTTGATCTTTGCGGAGTTCGTTTTCCCACCTGGAACCAACCATTTTCGCCTGATGGACTGGGTGGACCCTCGGCAGCCTTTCCAGAACCACAGTTCAGGGGAGCATGCCACCATGTTTGGGTTCTTCCTGCTCAGTGGCCTGGTATATCTTGTGAGACAGGCATGGTTGGCCCGGCAGAACATGAAGCTAGAGCGAGCAGCTGCGGCCCTGGCCTTTTTGTGGCACTGTTGCAAATGGTGTCCCACCTTGAGCACAAGAATGCCCTGGAAATCCATGTGCACACCCATATGCTGATACCCATCTTCCTGCTGGCCCTGATGCTCACCATCGAGGCCTGGCTCCCTGACCAGCCCCCACTCTGGGTGCTCAAGACCTGGATGGGGATGGTGTTTGGCTCCTGGATGCTGCAGATGGCCTCGGTGCTATACGCCCCTCCCTCAGGGCAGCCTTGGCAGGCAGACAGCCCCAAGGACCTCGCCTTCCTCCCCATCTTCTTCTGCTGGCACCTGGGCTTGGGGGCTGTCATGCTGGCTGCCGTCTATGGCCTCTGCAGTTTCTGGCACCATCGCTGGTGCTCCTGGACAGGACTCCCAAGGGCCAGGTATCAGTCACGCCCAGCAAGCCCCAGTGGCAGAGAGCTCAAGAAATTCAGGGCAGAGGCTATGCAGCAGGATGGAGACACCTAACTCTAAGACTGTTCTTCCATCCCCAGATGTGCTCTGTGTTGTTCTTGTGATGAGTTTTGCGAGGATGTCCACTGGGTGAGTGACACTATAATGTCCTGGGATCCACAGTGTGACTCCCCATCTCTGCAACCCTATTCCTTATCCCCAAATAACCCTGCCAGATCCTAGGATGACTTTTTATGCTGTCCTTTTATTGATCTTTTTGTCTACCTAGTTTGCTCTGTGGGTATGGTTTCCAGGTCTCTCTGAGGGAAACCCGGAGTCTTCTCTGGCCACTTCTGGAATCCAGGAGGGGGTATCAGAATGGGGAAGTGGGAGGAGTGAGTATAGAGTAGATGGGTAACCAAGTTTTTCCAGCTCTATTCCACACTAATTTTCTCTTCCTTGTTGTTCTTCTTGAAAAGTAGATTAACTAGTCCCAAAATGTGGGCTAAAGCTACTTTCTTAAAGTAAGACAGTAAGAAATACAAAAGTTAGAAAGATGCCCTTCTTGTTGGGAAGAGAAGGGAGGCAACAGAATGCAATATGGTGAGAACACAGAGGCAGAGGAGGTTATTGATCATTAATGACTGTTTTTGTTTGTTTTTTTTTACTTGGGGGTCTCACTTTGTTGCCCAGGCTGGAATGCAGTGGCATGCTCATGGCTCACTACAGCCTCAACCTCCTGGGCTCAGGCAATCCTTCCACCTCAACCTCCCAAGTAGCTGGAGCTACAAGTGTGCACCACCATGCCCAGTTTTGGGGGGAGGGGTTGGTTTTTTTGTAGAGATGAGATCTTACTATGTTGCCTGGGTTTGTCTTGAGCTCCTGGGCTCAAGCAATTCTCCTGTCTTGGCCCCCGAAGTGCTTGGATTACAAACGTGAACCACTGTGCCTGGCTGGTTTGGTTCTTCAAAGGAGGGGGTGGGTTCATGGATATATAAACAGGTAAATAAAATAACAACCAAGGACCAATAATGGGAGTGTGGCATGGGTCAAAGTCATAATTAATTATTTCAGTCGTGCATACCCACAGTCTATTTAAAGCTGTGACACAGGGATGGGTTGCTCGGGTGGGAAATGCTGTGTACGTTTGTGCCCAAGACTGGATGTTTGACATGTTTGTATGACCATGAGGATTTCAGATACCTTCATTTTTCTCTGTCCTTTTTATTTTTATTTTCTACATTAATTGAAAGAGGGTGGGCCGGTCACAGTGGCTCATGCCTATAATCCCAGCTCTTTGGGAGGCCGAGGTGAGAGGATTGTCTGAGTCCATGGGTTCGAGACCAGCCTGGGCAACTGGCAAGACCTCATCTCTACAATAAATCAAGAAAAATTAGCCAGGCATGGTGGCACATACCTGTAGTTCCAACTTCTTGGAAGACTGATACAGAAGGATCACCGGAGACAAATAGGTTAAGGCTGCAGTGGCCGTGAGCATGCCACTGCCCTCCAGCCTGGGCGTCAGAATGAGACTCCTACACACACAAAAAAAAAGAGGGTGAAGAACTTGTTTAAAACACAAAACAGACTCCATCCACTTCAGCCCTGAGGAGAAAGTACGGTGGTAGAATTTGGCTTCACACAGTCCGGACATAGATTCCAGGCAGGGAGAGGGGTCCGAGGAACTTAGCGAGGACCCAGCCTGGGAGAGAGAATCTGCAAGGAGTCTCCAGCAGGGCAGTCAGAGCTCTTTTAACAGCAGGAATGCTGGATAACAAATGCTACAACAGTTTGCTTTGCTGTGACACAAAAACATTTGACCTTTTGAATAAAGTCTGCTTTTCAGACAAACGTTTACGTGAGTGGTGCTGGGAGAAAACAAAGAAAAGGCCCATCTCTGCATTGGTGGGAGCAGAGGGGAAAGAATCATCGTGACATGTGGGAAGGGGCCGGGCTCGGTGGCTCAGCCTGTCATCCCAGCGCTTTGGGAGGCTGAGGCAAGTGGATTGCCTGAGCCTGTGGGTTCGAGACCAGCCCGGGCAACTTGGTGAGACTTTGTTTCTACAATTAAAAAAAAAAATAGCAGGACATGACAGCACACGCTCATAGTTCCGGCTACTTGGAAGGCTGAGGTGGAAGGATCACCTGAGACCAGCAGGTTGACGATGGGGTGGCCGTGAGCGTGCAGAGTGAGACTCCAACTCAAAAAAAAAATGTGGGAGGTGAATGATCTCCATGGTGCTGAAGATGCAGGCACTTGGTGTCAGAGAAGAGCGGTTCACAGACACTTTCAGAAAGCCTCTGGACTTCTCCCAGAATAAGGTGAGGAGGTGCAAATAAACAGTGACATCAGCTGACATGTTAAGTAGATGAGATGAAACAGAGCTCAAGCTAACTACTTAGAAATAAAGATCCCTTGGTACAGTTGGGAGACCACCACTTTCACTGGCTTGAACCCACTTGTGCGAGATGAAAATGACCTAGACTTAGGAAATCTGGAGAGGCAGGAAGAAAGAAGATGCTAGCCATAGATGGGAAGAAAGGATCCCAAAGTAAAACCCCCACTAGTGAAGCTGCTGCGATTCCATGATAGATTCTAGAGTCAGAAATGCTGTTATCAGAGATCAGAAAGCTTCACGATATGTAGAGTGGTTTTCCAAGATGGCAGGTAAATAAATGAGCTGTAGTTTAAAGACATTCCCGTGGGCAACCCTCTTGGGTCCCCTCCCGCACTGGGAGGTTTTCTGTCCTCTCAATAAATCCTGCTTTCTCACCTCCCCCCCCCCAAAAAAAGATATCCCTGCCTAGTACCTAAAGAGGCAGTGTTCCTGAGCATAGAAAACAGGCCCTGGATGCTGAGGGGAAGTGGTTAAGAGGAAAGGAACGGAGCAAGTAGGAGTCTGGTGGACTGTCCTGGAGGGGCGGGCTCTGAGTGTTGGGGACAAAAGATGCCTCATTCTCCCCCAGCACTTCAACAGCTGCATCCAGACAAGTCTCAGTTTGCCCTCCCAGGGGAGCAGGAAACCTGTGGGGAGAGGCCTGGCCACCCTCCTTCTGATACTCCTCCAGGTAGCTCTGGAAATCAGATGGGCTTTCAGGAACCCGGTTGGCAAACACATCTCTGTCTACTGACAAAAGACCCAAGGTGAACAGGCAGGGTGAGAGGAAGAGCAGACAGCACAGGGACTTCTCAGCTAGTCTTCTGAGGAGACAGGCGTACACGGGTCAGTCCTGTTTGCCTTTGATGGCCCCGTGGACAAATAGCGGCTATGCAGAGAGGAATCTTTCTCCTACAAATCTATGCTCTCACCCAGCTCAGCAGGAATCCGGCCATGCAGACGTCTGACCCGCGCCAGCAAGTCTCTCGTGTATTTTTGAGACTTAAAAGAATGCTAACTTCATTATGAAAGAACTTCATTCTCAAATGTTATCATTGAGAGGTTGCTCCACTGTGCTATTTCCATGGAGGAAAAAAATATTTATTCATTTTTTTCTGATCACAAAAGCAATGAAAATTTATTGGAGCAACAACTAGAAACTCAAAAATGTATAAAGGATAAAATTGAGGCCGGATGCAGTGGCTCACGCCTGTAATCCCAGGGCTTTAGAAGACTGAGGTGGGAGGATTGCTTGAGGCCAGGAGTTCAAGACCAGTCTGGGCAACATACCAAGACTCTATCTCTACAAAAAGTTAAAAAATTGGCAGGCAAGGTGGCACATGCCTTTAGTCCCGGGTACTCAGGAGGCTGAGGCAGACAGATTGCTTGAGCCCAGGAGTTTGAGGCTGCAGTGGGTTATGATCACACCAGTACACTACAGCCTGGGTGAGAGAGTGAGATCCTGTCTCTTAAAAAAGAAAAAAGAAAGAATAAAATTGAAATTGCTCACAAGTTGGGCATTCACTCATTCAACAGATGTGCATTGAGTTCCGGCCTTCTCACTGGCAGGGCTGCTCTAGGCTATGGCAGTAAATACGACAAGATGACATCCTTGTTCCTGTACCACTGACATGCCAGTAGGGAAGCAGACCAGAGGCGCTTCCAAAAGCATAAAGGATTTCAGGTCATGACTGACACCAAAAAGAAGAATAAACAGGGCATGAGGGACAGGGAAATCACTTTGGGGGAAGGAGGGTCATTCATATTTAGAGGGTCAGGTGACATTCCAGAAAGAAGCGAAGTGAGTGAACTTTTGGATGTTTTTCTTCCAGTCTTTTAACTAAACACTAACATTTTTGTTATCGGTTACAAGTTTTTGAGTGAAACTTTAAAAAAAATAAACATCTTTTTCTTAGAAAAATAATACTTGTTCACTGTAGAAAACCTGGAACATCGTGAGAAACCTGGAAGGGGAAAGTAGAGAAAAGACAAATCTCCCACAGCAGTTCTGCCATAGGACAATTCTGCATGTGTGTTGATACATTTTCCTCCTGGCACATTTCTCAGTTGCTAAACTCACATGGTATTTACACTACTGAGTCCTGACTTTCTTCTTTCTACCCTCTGTTATAAACATTACCCCATACTGGTCAGAGTTTTGAGAGAGAAAGTGCAAGCGGCCACTGTTTCCCTTCTATGTGGGAAAAGAACTTCATAGACGCCCAGGTGCCCTGCTCCTATCTGGCTGCCTGGGTGCCATCCTGTTTGGGAAGACCCTGGGCCTCCATTCAACCTGTAAAGGAGAGCTTGAGTTAATTGACAAATCCCAGAGGGCCAGAAGTCAAGCCTCAGGCAGACGCACCACCTTGTGCCACACCCAGAGGGAGCTGAAGTTGCCAGCCGAGCCAGTGGAGTATCTGTTCATTTATATATATATATATATATATATATATATATATTTTTTTTTTTTTTTTTTGAGTTAGAGTCTCACTCTGTCGCCCAGACTGGAGTGCAGTGGCCGCTCCCAGCCACTACAGCCTCAACCCGCTGGGCTCCAGCGATCCTCCCGCCTCAGCCTTCAGAGTAGCCAGAATTACAGGCGCGCGCTACCACGCCCAGCTGATTTTTTTATTTATTGTAGAGATGAGGTCTTGCCAAGTTGCCCAGGCGGGTCTCAAACCCACGAGCTCAGGCAATCCACTCACCTCAGCCTCCCAAAGCATGGGATTACAGGCTGAGCCACCGAGCCCGGCTGGAGTATCTGTTCAGAGGTGGAGATGAGGGAGACACAAACCCAGGGGGAAGGCAGGAACCCAAGAGAGACATAGGCAGCAGGAATGTCTATCCCCAGAGCAGAGCTGACAGCTCCTCTGTCTGAGTCTGAGGCAGCCTCAGACTCCCTTTTAAAATTCCTGCAGGAGAGATGCCATTGTCTCAGGAAACCCCCAAGGGCCTTGCCGGGTCCATCTCAGGAAGCAAACGCAGGCCACTGCCTTCCCCTCTCTCACTGCAGCATCTCAGCCCCTCAACCATCTCCCTCTAGGACTGGATCTCCTCCTTTTAGTCTTCGCCTTATTGGGGCCTCATTCTGGGCCTATAACCACTGACCCCCACTCCCAACCCTATCCAAACAGGTCATTAGAGAATTTTATGAGCAAGACATTGCTCTTCTAAAATCTTCCAGTATGTCTACCATACCTGCTATAGTACCAGTACTAAGAAGTGTTTGGTTACCCGTGAAAGGCGGGTCTGGTTGATCAGAGGTGTCAGGGAGCTTCTCAAGATCTGCACTCATGTCTTGCATGTTTCACCAAGATCCAAATGGCTTGGTGCTTTGAGCAATCTTTGTTCATGCTCCTACAAAGTCTTGCTACTTTCTACTAGTGTGCCAGTAAGCAAATTATTTGTCCTTTGACTCTGGTTTTCTTACCTGAAAAAAAAATGGGAATAATAATATGTAGCTCTTAGAGTTGCATGAGTATCAAGAGGCACACCACATGTGAAGTGTTCAGCACATAGTAAGTGCTCAATAAACAGTAGCTATGCTACTTTATGACCAAGAAAATTCTGGATTGGCCAACATAAGCAGGGTTTTTTTGTTTCCTGCCTTTAAAATGTTTCAATCCAAGACAGAGGTCACATACTCAGATGCCTTCAGGCCAGTCAGGTAACAAAAGTGAGAGAAGCAGAGAGCAGTTGGAATTAGGCAAACCAGAGAGCACAGGCTTCTTGACGTGCAGGAATGCAAGGCTTGAGTTCAGATCTTCTGATTTCTCCCTTCTAAGGGAAGCCATAAATCTGGATTTTTATGTGAAATGACTGGAGTCTTGTAAAATGTGGCATTAAGTCCTTTTTTAAAACCTGATACAGACCAAACCAGTGTGAAGAGCTTTGCCGGAGGTGGCAGGGTGGTGTGTGGAAAGATGCCTGGTTATAAAATGATGTTTATGTGGAAATCAGGGAGGGTCTGCCGAAGAGAAGACAAGGATGTGGGGCACAGAACGGGATGGCGGGATTGGAGTTTGCTGTCTAGCATGTGGCCTCTGGAGTGGGTGACTGAAGTGAGTGAACCCCCTAGGGATGAGGGGCTTAAAGAACAGGAAAGCCAACAAGGAACTGGGGCCCGGACAAGGATATGTGAAGGGTCTGAGCTGTCGAGGAACATTGTGGGATACCAGCCAGAGTCTTCAGTGGGCAAGAAGGTTGACCCAATGATAGCTACAAGGAAAGCTGAAAGGCAGGATCCAGGGAGCACACACTTCCAAGGGAAAGTGCGAGTTATGATGCCACCTCAAGGAAGAGCTTTGCAACCTGCGTGGAATGACTATGCAAGTGATTGGCTGATAGAGAGCCTGGTGTACAGAGATGCTCCGAAAATATCATTCAGATAACTGCTTCATTTTCCCAATAAATACTTCCTGGGGGCATACTATGTGCCAGATCCTAGGGGTGAGCAAGGTCATGTAGAGGAGCCAGTGGGTCCACATGCAATGGCAGGGCAGACCAGTAAGGATGATGCGGAGCCATCTATGGAGGAGCAGACCTAGGAACACAGGGACCCTTCTGGAGCCCATTGAGGAAAGAGGATGAATGGGGGAAAGGAAGGTGGGCAGTTGTCCAGACAGGGGAAAGGCTCTGGAAGCTGGAGGCTAGTAAGTCACAGTACAATTGAGGAGCTGAAAGAATGCTGCAGAGCTGGCTCTCAGCAGTCAGGGGTAGTGTGCCCGGCCTTCCAATGAGGGACACACCTCTGGGACCCAGAGAGAATCCTTGGAAGGTTTTAAGCAGGGCAACACACATTTTTCTTTCTTTCTTTCTCTCTTTCTTTCTTTCTTTTTTTTTAGTTGAGGTCTCACTCCATTGCCTAAACTGGAGTGCAGTGGCACAATCACAGCTCACCACAGCCTCAGACTCCTGAGCTCAAGTGATTCTCCCTCCTCAGCCTCCTGTGTAGCTGAGACTATAGGCACACGACCACACTCAGCTTTTTTTTTTAATTGGAGAGATGAGGTCTCGCTATGTTGCCCAGGCTGGTTTCAAACTCCTGGGATCAAGCAGTCCTCCTACCTTAGCCTCCCAAGTGCTGGGATTACAGGTTGAGCCACCACACCCAGCCAGCAACATACATCTTAACCAGTATTTATATAATCTGTCTGCCAAGCACTTCTCCAAGAACTTTGTAAAATCATAAGCACACTAATTTATCTTCCTACCAGCCTTATAAACTAGGTCCACTATCCACTACCCTCTATTCCACAGCCCCAAACTCTCCAAACCTAAAGATTTTTATAGCTTGTTTGGCAGCTGAACTGACATGAGGCTATTTCTATTTTTATTTAGCCCCACATAATATAAATATTCATATGTTTCACTGGCAGAAATACTATGTTTGATTGCAGGGTATTGCCCCAGATCTCACTAGGGATGTTACAAAATAAATGACATGTGAAGAGTACTGCCTTTTATATATCCAAATCTCTGAATTCTGAAACATATGTGGCCCCAAAGGTTTTGGACAAGGAATTTTGGGTTTTTTTGTTTGTTTTTTTTTGAGTTGGAGTCTCACTCTGTCGCCCAGACTGGAGTGCAGTGGCCGCTCCCGGCCACCGCAGCCTCGACCTGCTGGGCTCCGGCGATCCTTCCTCCTCAGCTTTCCGAGTAGCCAGAATTACAGGCGCGCACTACCATGCCCGGCTAATTTTTTGATTTAGTGTAGAGATGAGGTCTCGCCTGCCCAGGGTCTCGAACCCGCGGGCTCAGGCAATCCACTCACCTCAGCCTCCCAAAGGCGCGGGATTACAGGCTGAGCCACTGAGCCCGGCTTGGACAAGGAATTTTGTAAAACCTGTTACTATCCCCGTTTTACAGATGAGGAAACTGAGGGATAAGTCATTTCCCCAAGGTTATATGGGTAGCAAAGTGAGAAAGCCAAAATATAAATCCAGACAGTTTGGCCCTCAAATCCATGCTACATCTGACCTGAACTATTTATTCTCCATTCTACATAGATGTCTGTAGTTGCTGTTAGGCAATAGACCGGAGAAAGGAAACCAGGAAGAAAGCCATGGTAGGTGACTAGTTACAGGATAACAGTAGGGATGGAAGGGAGAGGCCAGTGATGTTTAAATGGAAAACAGGCTGGGTACAGTGACTCATACTTGTAATCCCAATGCTTTGGGAGGCTGAGGCGGTAGGCTCACTTGAACCCAGGAGTTCAAGATCAACCTGGGCAACATAGTGAGACCTCATCCCTACAAAAAAATCAAAACTAACCAGGAGTGATGTCCCAACTACTCAGGAGGCTGAGGTGGAAGGAACACCTGAGCCCAGGAGGCCAAGGCTGTGGGGAGCCGTGATTGTGCTACTGTACCCCTTTGTGGGTGAGAGTGAAACTCCCCTCACCAAAAGGAAAAAGAAAAAAGGAAAATCAACAGTGCCTGATGGTTGTCTGTTGACTGGGAGGAGTTGGGGGCCATGGGAAAATGAGTCAAGGAGGGCACCCAGAATTCTGGATTCAGCCCTGGGTAGATCAAACAATGAGCCACTCAGTGATGCAGGGAACAGAAGAGGGAAGAGGCAGAGAATTCAGTATTCCACATCTTGTGTTTAAGTTGAGATGTTAACTAGGTAGATGAATACACATGGCAAGTGCTTGGGAAAGAGACCCGGGGTCAGGATAAAGAGTTAAGAATTGCCAGATAGAAGTGGTCATTAAGACACACTCAAGGACAGAGTAATGACATAAAGGTCTGTGTTAGAACGTTGAAGAACCCCAACACCGAAGGGCTAGAAAAAGCCAAAAAAGAAGAGAATGTAAGAGACTGAGAAGGACTAGGCAGATGTGTAGGAAGCCAAGGAAAGAGGCTGTCTCAGGAAGAAGGGAGAAGTCGGCAATGTTAGATGCTCCCTGCCTCCTCCAGAAAGGACCCAGGGACCCAGAAGCTGTGGGCAGGATCTCATTTTCCAGGGACTGGTAGGAACTGCTCCAAGCAGTCCCCAGTCCCAAAGTTGCCTAAGATCAGAGACCAGCGTCAACAACAAAGAGCTGTAGGAACCCCAAGGGGCAGCAAGAAAATCCTGCCTGGGAACAAGGAAGACTGAGTGCAGCAACATGGATGGATGGATGCTGGTCCTTGTAGACCTTATAGCATAGTTTGCAAGAAGACAAAATTGAGCCTCAGTGAAATGAGTTTAAATCCAAGCTCTGCCTGGGTGCCCATCAGCAACCTAACCACTCTGGGCTTCACTTTCTTCCCCTAACAACTGGAATGATAACGCCTAACTCATAGATTTGTTATGTATTTACATAACATTGTAACTTACAGTAACTCATAGCATTGTATGTGCTTACAGAGAGGTCAGCATCATACTTGGATTTGTGATAAGGGTTCAAAAGGTTGTTCTACTTAGTATTTATATAATGGATCATTGTTTTTCATTACCCAGTGGAGAAGGTTGAGTGGTAAAGGCATTTCAGGCAGAAAGAGTACTATGAGCAAAGGCCTCACAAGGCCAGGTGTGTTCAGGGAACAGAGACCTGTCTACAGGGCTGGAGAAGATGTCAGGTGGGATTGTAGGACCTGGGGGCAGGACAGAGATGAGGCTCAGCAGCTTCCCCTTATTCTTAAAACGGAATACTATTCCGCAGTGAAAAGAGATGAACTATTGATACACACAACAACCTAGATAAATCTCAAAATAATGTTGAGTGAAATGAGTCAGATAGAAAAAAAATATGTATTACATGCTTTTATGTATAGAATGTTACAAAACACACGCTTCTCTGGATTGACAAAAAGCAGCTCCCTGATGGCCTGAGCATAGTGGGGAGAGGAGGGGAATTACTAAGGGACACTAGAAACTTCTAGGGGTGAGGGAACATTCGTTATCTTCACAGTGGTCATGACATTATAAGTGTATCTGCATGCCCATACTGATCAAATTGTATTCTTTAAATATGAAGTTTGCTGTATATCAAATATACCTTGATAAAGCTGTTTAGAAAAAGAACCCCATATGCCCACTATACTTCTCCCCCTTTTCCTCTTGGGACTTTGTGTTTAAGGCTTTGTTTTACATTTCCTCTTTCCTTCCCTGTATGTCCCTCCATCAGTTTCATAATCTGCCCAAATTTAACATGACTCTCTACTCTGGGCTGGGCAAGAATATCATTCTTCCATAGCAACAAGATGAAAGTGTCAGGACTCAATCAGAGTTCAGTCACCAGGTTAATACACCCTTTATTTCCTCTCATGATGCCAAGCTTCTACAATTGGTTCCATGCCAAAGGTCCAGTTTCTTTGCTAGTCTAGGTAGTTTTGGATTTCAGAGTTGGGAAGGCTCCCTTCCCCTAGTGGTGAAGTAATCAGAGGGGAGCCTTCTGGCCAATCTTTGAGCAGCAGCCATACACGGTTCCCAGGACAGAAACTGTTTCTACACCTCTTATTACTTCCTTCTGGGCAAAAATTGTGACACAATTGCACACTTCTTGTATTATTAATAACAAAATGGAAAGAAATTCTAGTTCATGAAAAGAAAACTAAAAAGAAAAAAAAAGGCTTCTAAATAAAGATGGATCTACAACAGAAATTTTTAACCTGTTGCCAAGTATCTCCAGTATAACTCTTGCCATATACATTATAAATGTAAACAATAATCAAACCTATTAATTCCCTCTGCTTCTTATGAAAAGGAAAAAGTCCTTATATTTGAGTACCAGGAGGCCTCAAGTCAATGGAGAGATTTTTTCCAAGGGTCTATCAGAAGCTCCTCCAGACTTTTCTTTTTTTGATTGGAGTCTCACTCTGTCGACCAGGCTGGAATGCAGTGGCACACTCACAGCTTCACAGCCTCATCAGCATTGACCTGCTGGGTTCCAGCGATCCTTCCACCTCAGCCTTCCAATTCACTGGAACTACAGGTGCGTACTACCACACCCAGCTAATTTTTTTTGATTTACTGTAAAGACAAGGTCTCGCCAAGTTGCCTGGGCTGTTCTTGAACCCGTGGACTCAGGCAATCCACTCGCCTCGGCCTCCCAGAGTGCTGGGATTACAGGCTGAACCACCAAGCCCGGCCCCCTCCTGGCTTTTTTATGCCTTCCAGTCCCCGGTCCCCTTTGCCTCCCCCTCTCACTACCATAGGATGGTGCTCACTACCTGTCTCAGTTCTCTCATCACTCACTCAACCCATCTCCTTCTAGCCTTGGCCACACTCCTCCAGTGAGAAAGCTCACAAAGGCAACCAGGACCTTTCTCAAGACTGATCCATCACCTCTTTGTAGTCTTAACCCTTCTTCTGTCCTCTGCCCTTCTCCAAGCCTCTTGCTACTTCTCCAATCACTCCTTCCCACTGGTTCCTCACTGTATCCCAACACCACAAGTATGGCTAATTTTCTAAATTCTCTCCTTGGCTAGATTTTCCTCTCTCTGTGCACAGACTCTCTGAATACTTTTATACTACCATGCTGCAAGTTTTCATTCATTATTCAGACGACTCCCAAATCTATGCATCTAGCCCTAAGCTTTCTCTCCAAGCTTGAAATTCACAGATGGTGGACTATAAATAAGACATAGTCCTGACAAATGAAAGAAAATATAACTTTTAAATCTATAATTGAAAATCATGAAGGGGTCCCATGGTGGACCAGAAACTGTAGAGAATTCCTAAAGATGAAACGGTGATGGAATTGGATTCTAGAAAAAATATAGTTTAAAATGTGGATGGCAGAACACCATGCCCAGCGGAGGAAGGATCTGGGAGTTGGAGGGATCTAGGGCAACTGAAAGAAAAAACTATCAAGAAGAGCTGCCATGTGCTTGGTCTCTATAAACTAATCCCTGCCCATATACACACAAATACCAGCCAGCCAGAAGCAAATAGGCTCCCTCCAGGTAGCACAGTGGATGTGGACTTGAGTCAGAGAGACAAGATAGTACCCCATGCACACCAAAAACTAGAGTGCCCATATCCTCAAGACAAGCCTCAGCCCTACCCTGTTCCCAGCTCCCCACCCTCCCTCTTTCCCATTCTCACCCCCATCACACTCTTTCCCCTAAACAAGCAGCACAAACAGAAAGTCTTACATGGTCTCTCAATTATAACAATAAGCACAGTCACTAATCAACAAGCATTTGAGCAAGCCCAATGCCATGAAATAAATAGAACAAATAAATAAATAAAAAAGAGCTCACAGAAGCAAAGTGAAATCACAGCAAGACTTAAACATAATTCAAATCCTTAGAGAGACAAAGAGGGTTTAACATCCAAAAAAAGAAGATATTTTATTTTTCTTTTTGAGTTGCAGCTTCACTCTGTCAGCCAGGCTAGAGTGCAGTGGCATGCTCACAGCCACCACAGCCTTGACCTGCTGGGCTCAGGCAATCCTTCCGCCTCAGCCTTCCAAGTAGCTGGCACATGCTACCACACCCAGCTTATTCAAGGTAGTGCATTGGTTCTTTTTCATGAAGCCTGCCTATAAAAGGAAAAGAAAAAAAAGAAACGAAAGAAAAGATGCTGTCTTAATCTATTTTCTGCTGCTATAACTGAATACCTGAAACTAGGGAATCTATAAGGAAAAGAAGTTTATTTCTTAAAGTTCTGGAAGCTAGGATGTCCCAGTCAATAGGTTGCATCTGGTGGAGGCCATCTTGCTGATGGGAAGTCCTTGCATAAGCCTGAGGTAGTGCAAAATATCACATGGTGAGGGTGATGAGAGTATTACTTAGGTAATTACTTCCTCTGAATATAAAGCCACCAGTCCCACTCCTGTGATAATCTATTAATCCATTAATCAATTAATTGATTAATCCATTCATGAGGGAAGAGCCCTCATGATCCAGTCACCTCTTAAAGGCCCCACCTCTCAATACAGCCACATTGAAGATTAAGTTTCAACATGAGTTTTGGAGGGGACGGACGTTCAAACCATGGCATATACACAGTACGAAGAGATGTAGATTATGACAACAGTAAGCCAAAGTGGTGGGGAGAGAGGTTAAAGTGTAGAGATTTTGTAAGCAATTGATCATAAGTTATCAGCTTAAAATAGACTGTTATAACAATAAAATATTTTGTGTAAGTGACTACAAAAAAACACCTTTAGAAGTTACACAAAAGAAAAAGAGAAAGAAATCAAAGCAGAGCAATATAAAAATCAACAAAATATAAAGAAAGACAGCAAGAGAGGAAAAGAGACAAAGGAGTTGCAAGATTAACAGAAAACAGCTAACAAAATAGCAACAGTAAATTCTTCTCTATTTCAACAAGGGTACCTGCACAATGCATATTTGTATACCTAACCCTTAACTGTACCCCACAATTTTAAAATAAAAAATATGTTAAATTAAAAAAACTCTTCTCTATCAATAATTATTATAAATGTAAATGTAGGCATTGATCACTATGAACTTCCCTCTTAAGACTGCTTTTGCTGCATCTCATAAACTTTACAACTCAACTCTAGAAAAAGAGCAAGCAACACCAGCCTGAGTAACATAGCAAGACACAGTCTCTACAAAAAAATTGAAAAATTAGTCAGGCATGGTTAATTACCTGTAGTCCTACTTGGGAGGCGAATGTGGAAGGACTGCTTGAGACCAGAAGCTCGAGATTATAGTAAACTATGGAACTCGAGATTATAGTGAGCTATGATTGCACTTCAACCTTAATGACAGAGTGAGACCTTGTCTCAAAAAGGCGGGGGGGGGGCAGGCATGGTGACTCATCCCTGTAATCCCAACACTTTGGGAAACCATGGCAGGAAGATCAATTGAGGCCAGAAGTTCGAGACCAACCTGGGCAATATAGTGAGACCTAGGGAGAAAAAAAGAAAAAAATAACAACAAAGTTAGCCCAAAGTTAGCAGATAGAAGGAAATAAAAAAGATTAGAGCAGAAATAGACAAACTAGGGGAAACAATGGGGAAAAAAATCAATAAAACTAAGATTTGGTTTTAGAAAAGATAAACAAAACTGACAAATCTTTAGCTAGACTAACTCAGAGAAAAGAGAGAAGACCCAAATAAAATCAGAAAAGAAGAAATTGTAAAACTTCTAGAAGAAAACACTGGGGAAAACCCTTGTGACATTGGTCTTGGCAATGATTTCATGGACACGACACCAAAAGCACAGACAACAAAGTCAAAAATAACCAGTAGGACTGCACCAAACTAAAGAAAAAAAAAACAAGAATGAAAAGGCAACATATAAAATGGGAGAAAATATTTGCAAACCATCTATTTGATGAGGTGTGAATCTCCAAAATATATAAGGAACTCCATGACTCAATAGAAAAGAAAAAAAAAAAGACTAACAACCTGATTTTAAAATGGGCTAATGACTGGATAGACATTCCTCCAAAGAAGACATACAAATGGCCAACAGGTATATGAAAGAAATGCTAAACAATGATTAAGCCCTAATCATCAGGGAACTATAAATCAAAACCACTATGAGATATCATCTCATGCCTGTCAGGATGACTATTATCCAAGCAATAAAAGGTTTGCGAGTATGTGGGAACACTGGAACTCTTGCACACTGTTGGTGGGACTGCAAAATGGTGCAGCCACTGTGGAAAGCAATACAGGGATGGAGGTTCCTCAAATATTAGAAACAGAATACTGCATGATCCAGCAATCCTACTTCTGGATATTTATCCAAAAGAATTGGGATCAGAATCTTAAAGAGATATTAGTACCCCTATGTTCACCGCAGCATTATTCACAATAGTCAAGATGTAGAAACAACCTAAATGTCTATTGACAGATGAATAGATAAGGAAAATATTGTGTACACACACACACACACACACACACACACACACAGTGGAGTACTATGCAGCCTTAAAAAAAGAAGGAAATTCTGCAATATCTGACAACATCATGAACCTTGAGGACATTATGCTAAGTTAAATAAGCACTGAAGCAAATATTACGTGATTCCACTTACACGAGACATCTAAAATAGTCAAATTTATGGAATCAAAGAATGGAATGGTGGTTACCAGAGGCTGGGAGAGTTACCAACCAATGGAGACAAAGGTTCAATCAAGAAAGCTCCAGAGATCTGCTGTGCAACATTGTATCTATAGATAACAATGGGGTATTGCACACTTAAACATTTGTTAAGAGGAGAGATATATTAAGTGTTCTTATGACAATTGCTTTTGTTTGTTTGTTTGTTTGTTTGTTTTAAAAGAGGTTCAATTCACTCTTTCACCAGGTCTTGAGTAAAAAAAAAAAAAAAAAAAGAGGTTAGAAAAAAATAGAAGCATTGAGCTGGAAAATTGAGTATGACAGAAGAAAATATGCATTAATATACTTAAGAGATTTGGAAATGGTTTCAATATCCTTCTAATAGTTGTTCCAGAAGATGAAAACAGAATAGAAAAAATTTTTAAAGAAATGTTACAGCTACAAAATAGAACAGTAAATAATATAATGCTGTGTTACTGCCTATCGATACTGACGATTTATAGTTTTATTAGATGTGCTTCAACTAATTTTAAAAATAGTTTTAAAACTAAGACATTATAAATAAGGCTAATGGACTTACTGAACTCAGTTTCCTTCCTTTCCTTTAGGGCAGCAACCATCATCATAAATTTTTGTCTATCTTCCCAATCCAATACATAACATAACAATATATGTTTTATAATATATATGATGGTTTTGTATATGGCTTTAACTTTTACTTAAGTAAAAACATAGTATTCTCTTTGTTTATGGAGTGAGCCAGTTAATTTCTCCTGATTGTTGTGGAATTTTTCAGTGCATGACTGACTATACTACTTTTTAATATAGTGCTTTGTATATAGATGGACCTATGCAGTGGTTCCAAATTTTTACCATCATGAAATAATGAAAGAATGTAATAATAGTGCATCTCACCTTAAGGACATGGGTAAGCGTTTCTCCAGGTGTCTCTCTAGAAGGAGAACTGCAGGATGATAAGATACACACAGCATTTCCAATCTTGCTAAATTCTGCCAAATTTCTCTTCAATTTATACTCTGATGAGCAGTGTGTGGCTGCTCCCATTTTCCCTCATCCTCACCAATACTTATTATTTTCAGACTTTTTAACTTTGCCAGTCTGAGGGGTGAGAAATTATACCTCCTCGTAATATCATGATTTTAATTTGCATGTCCCTGATTTCTAGTAAGGTTGACCATCCTGTCACAACCTGTTGGCTATTTGGGACTCCTTTTCTGTGAGTCATCTCTTTGAATCCTTTTCAAAATTGCGTTTATAGTGTCCTTTTTTCATATGAAAGTTTTTAATTTTTACATTTTAGTCTACTGTATCAACCTGATGAAAGAGAGTTTTTGTTTTTGTTTTTTTTTGAGTTTGATTCTCTCACTCTGTCGCCCAGGCAGGAGGGCAGTGACACACTCACGGCCACTGCAGCCTCGACCTGCTGGGCTCAGGCGATCCTTCCACCTCAGCCTTCCAAGTAGCTGGAGCTACAGGCACGTGCCACCACACCCGGCTGATTTTTTAATTTTATTGTAGAGATGCGGTCTCATCAAGACACCCAGACTGGTCTTGAACCCCTGGACACAGGCAATCCTCTCACTTCGGCCTCCCAAAATGCTGGGAAGACAGGCTTGAGCCACCGCACCTGACGAGATATTTTTAAAAAATAGATGAGTATTACTCAAACCTGAAGAAAATCGTGATCTTTAGAACTGAGAGGATACTCTGAGTGTTGAACAGGATTAATACAATAAATGCCCATTTAGACACTCTGTAGTGAAATTTCAGAATATGATTCAGAGTGTTAGGTGATTAGGGCAGGAGGTGCAGGAAGGACTTGTCTGTGCTTGTTTTTGCATTGAGACTGGCAGGAGCAAGAGGGAGCTCTCTGGGTATGGGAAGAAATTGACAAGGAACCAGGAAGGTCTTGAGTATTCAGAAGTCCATCAGCCATAGCTACTTCACCCACTAGGCTCCTTGAGACAACCCTACAAGTAGAACTCTGGAGAATTATTAGGGAGCATGGATGGAAGGATTTTGTTGTTACAGTTGTGCTATTTTGTTTGTCTAGCACAATAACTAGCAATTTAGAGTTAGCATTGTTTACATATTAGGATGAGCCATCAGAAGCTGCTATTTTTGTAGAATAAAAAATGGTTGAATGTTGACAGTTTCCTAGAGTTTAGCCTCATAGGTGATTTCATGAAATATTATTTTGTCTTTTTTTTTTGAAAGTAAGATTTATTGAGAAGACAGAAAAGCTCTCACAGTGGGAGGGGACCGGAGGGGCTTGCCTTTTTTTTTTTTTTTGAGTCAAGAGTCTCACTCTGTTGCACAGGCTGGAGTGCAGTAGCATAATCATGACTCATTGTAGCCCCTACTTCCTGTGCTCAAGCAGTCCTCCCTCCTCAGCCTCCTGAGTAGCTGGGACAACAAGAATGTGCCACCACACCTGATCAATTTTTGTGTTTTTTGTTGGCCGATCTTGAACTCCTGGGCTCAAGCAGTCCTCCCACCTCGGCCACCCTAAGTGCTGGGATTACAGGCTCAAGCCACTGTGTTCGGCCTCATTGCATACTCTTAACCCATGAGATACACATTCTTATTATCAACTCTTTTACAGATGAACAACCAGGGGGGCAGAGAGCTTAAGTCTATCAATGGGGCCACATGATTGCTAAGTGGCTGAGCTGGCCTGCCTAGCTCCATCTCCAGGCCTGATTCTTTGGGCAGCAATGCCTCTGTCTAGGACAGGGAAAACACATCAAGTTCTTGTCTCTACCAGGAAGAGAGTGCCTGTCATGGAAGTCATCAGACTTCTAGGGAGATGAAGCTCAAGATAATCAGTGGCAAGAAATGGCTTTTGCTGAGAGAACTTGACCTTGATATTCAAACAAACATGCTTCAGGCATAACCTATGAGCTGGAGAAAAATGTATCGGGGTAAAAGCGGATTGTGAACCAGAGACCATCAGGTAAGTGGGGCAGAGAGACAAAGCGCTATTGTGCGTGTCCCAGCTGCTAAGCCCTGTGCTCAGAGCCTTAAGTAACCAGTGCAATTTCCTTGCACCATCATTTTTCAGGATGGGACACACTCCCTAGCCTGGAGGACAGCTCCAACAAGCCTGAGATTTTTCTGCTCATTCTTAGAATAATCTGTGGTCACTTTTAGTTGCAAATGCAGACTCGATTCAGAAACTGGAATGTTGATGCAAGGTATTCATCAAAATTCTGAGTTTATTCTTAGATTCTCTCTCTTCCCTGCCCCCACTCCTTGGGCCTGGCCAGCTGGAAACCTCCACTGGGGACAGTGTGGAGAGGCTGGTCTTCTCTCTTCCCACTCAGCCTCCCCCAACCGGCTGCCATGAAGTCAGCTTCAGACTGTCTTTCTGGGCAGATTTTAAACTCTGCCTCTTTCTGGTGGAGTGCTTTGATGCCCTCTCCACAGGTTGCCGGCTCAGCCTTCCTCTCCCAGAGTTCTCCCTAACCTGTGGACCTATGTCAAGTCCATTCTCATTTTGTGTGGTCATGTGAGACTCATCTTCAGCCCCTGAACCTTCAGAGCCAAACTTTTGCCACTGGAATCCCCACACAGGATCCCAGACATTGAGTCCTCTCAGGCTCTCTCTACCGCAGTGCCCACCTCTGTCCAGAGGCAACCGTCCTGCTTCCTTTACCCAGAAAGACTCTGGAGGTACAGGCGGGCCCCACGATGTGGCAGTGGCCCCCTCAAAGCAGTCGGCTAGCCCTCCTCTCCCTACTAGATTTCCCAGGTGGGACTAGACCCCAGGCCACCCCACCCCACACTGTAGGGGTCTCAGGTTAGACTCTTGGAACAGCCACCGCACAGATACCCTTATTAAGTATGACACGAGGGAGCAGGAACTCACCCTGTCCCCAAGATGGGACTCATAGCACAGCATTCTTCAAGGACATCTTCGTTACAAAATCTCATATCCACTCTGTCGACTTTTCCAGAGTCTCAAAGTGGGCAAGGGGTTTCAATGTCTTGGGTCAGATTTTTATCATTTCCTTAGAAAAATCTCCATCAGGTGTCTAAGCATCTCACTTTAGATCTTCATGTCAATGACACATATTGGCATCTGGCGGAAAATTTTGTTTTAGGGCCCTGTTCCATCTATATACATTGGACTTTTTTTTCTTTGGTTGGAGTCTCACTCTGTTGCCCAGGCTGGAGTGCAGTGGCACACACGCTCACAGCCACCCACTGGGCTTAGGCGATCCTTCCACCTCAGCCTTCCAAGTAGCTGGAACTAGTGGTGTGCACTACCACACCTGGCTCTTTTTTTTTTTTTTTTTTTGAGTTGGAGTCTCACTCTGTCACCCAGACTGGAGTGCAGTGGC
>NW_007249923.1:215023-223117 GCF_000164805.1 Carlito syrichta | reverse complement strand
CAGCCTTCCAAGTAGCTGGAACTACAGTCATGCTACCATGCCCGGCTAATTTTTGATTTACTGTAGAGATGAGGTCTCGCCAGGTTGCCCAGGTAGGTCACGAATTTTTTCTTTTTAATTGTAGAGATAAGATCTTGCCTAGGCTGGTCTCAAACCCATGGGCTCAGG
This sequence comes from Carlito syrichta, assembly GCF_000164805.1. Lineage (NCBI taxonomy): Eukaryota > Metazoa > Chordata > Mammalia > Primates > Tarsiidae > Carlito > Carlito syrichta. Next base: position 222,949 of record NW_007249923.1, on the reverse strand, counting down.
CAATTTACTCACCTCAGTCTCCCAAAGTGCTGGAATTACAGGCTGAGTCACCAAACCCAGCCATCATTGGACTTTTTAATCTTCATAAGTACTGATAACATCTTCCATTTTGAAGATGAGGCAAATTCATTTCTGAGGGTTCACAAGGTAAGGCCAAGGGCACCCAATCAGTCAGCAATGGGACTGGAATTCCAATCAGGTCTGTCTGGTGTCTTCTGGGAGGCAAAGGCTTACAGGCTCCAAGCCCAGGGAACAATTGGGGGCTGCATAGGGAAATGTTTTCCTCGTTCAGGGCTCAGGGCCCAGGTCACCACGAGAGGCTCTACGTTGGCTCCTATGGCTTGGCCCTGTCCATATCCTCACAGGACACATTCAAAGACCCAGTTTCAGAGAAAGGGCTAGGTAGAGGGGTTGTAGAGTGATCGATGACTCTACTGATCTGCCAACAGCCCCATTTGGGTGTGACGTTCAGCTCAAAGGAGTGTGCCAGGATGGCTGACACGCTTGGTCTAGCATCCAAGCCAAACACTATGAGGAAAGGGCTCAGCTCAGCCAAGACTACAGCAGGACAGGGTTTCTGTGCTGGGATTTCAGCCATGCCTTCGCCTTGGTGTTTTCTCAGGATGTGTGAACCTCTTTTTCTCCATAACTTCTGTGAGTTTTGGTAACAAAGCATGCTGGGGCTTCCACAGGTAGCCCAGAGCTACACGGGAAGGTGTTGAGAAGCGTGAGATGGAACAACTGACTTAGCTGGTCCCTTCAAAAGGGGGAAGGACATGGCACTGCCTTGGTTTGATCTCCAGGGAGGTCCATTCTCCTGGGCATTTTCGACATAAGGGGTTGGTTAAGAAGCCATGGTCTAGCTATAATGGAGTGTCCACCGAACATCCTGATGTAGAACACTCCTGATGATATTGAAAAATATTGACAACATATTATTAAGTGAAAACTCTGTGCAGCAGGATCTTACCTTTGTAAAAGCAGTGTTCTTGCTTGAATAAGTGCTTTGGAGGAAGGGCCTGAAAGGCAAAGGTGCAGGCTGGGTGCTTGGCTCCATCGACTCCTGTGGGTTCTTTGAAGGGTTCACTACTTGCCCTCAGTCTGACCCAAAGGTGTCAGGTCAAAGCATTGTCTCAAACCCCCATCCATCCTCTTCCCCTTCTTCCTTTTGCATTCCCCTCTTTCCCCATTCACTCATTCAGTCAGTCAGTCAGCCAGCCAACAAACACAGACTGATTATCTACACCATGCTAGGCCCTAGGAATAGAAAGAGGAAAAAGATAATGCCCGTGAGGTCAGGGAGTTCACAATATAGTGAAAGAAGAACACCAAATATTCCAGGGCCAAGAAATATGCACACACAAGCCATTCCCTCTGAACTAACAGTTACATCAGTCTGGATTATTATTAGTTTTACTATAATATTTCAAACAAAGAAGTGAAGACACTAACATATCTGACGTCCATGTAGCCAACACCCAGCTCTAAGGAATTCTGATATAATGTTTTCCTGTATGTTTATATTGTGTAATATATATATATCCATTACATGTTTTTAAATTCCATGTGAAATGTATCACATTTTATGTCATTTTACAAAGTGATTTTTTACTCAACATTATGTTTTTGGGGCTAGTTCATGTCTATATATGTAGCATTTTCACTGCTCTGTAGTATTCTACATAAACACTCTACAGTATTTATTCATTCTCTTGTTCATAAATATGCAGATGATTTTGTTTTTCCCTAATATGAAGAATGTCATAATAAATTCTTACAGAAGTCTAAGTCCGGTGTGGAGGCTCATACCTGTAATCCCAGTATTTTGAGAGACTGAGGTGGGAGGATTGCTTGAGGCTTGGAGTTTAAGACCCAGTCTGGGAAACTTAGCAACATACACACACACGCACAAAACAAAAATCTATACGTCTCCCTGTGTACATGTGAGGGTTTCTCTAGAAGTCAGTTCCAGAGTTGAAGAATCTGCAATCTGAGGTTTCTTAGACATTTATAAAATGCTCTTCAAAGTGATAGTACCAATTTATACTCCCACCAGCTGCTGATGAGAGTTACTGCTTAATACCCTTATAAATATCTGGTAGTACCCCTTTTTAAATGCTGACAGTATGAGGGGTATCGCAGGTGGTTTAAATTTTTTATTTCTGTGATTATCAATGAAGTTGCCCGTTCAGATACTCTTTTCTCTTAATTGTTTTTTCATATGCTTTGTATATTTTTCTGTTGTACTATTTATCTCTTTACTGTTTGATTTGTAGGATTTCTTTACAAATTACACTGCATGTAATCTGAATGGAAAATACCTTCTCTTATTCAATTCTCTCTTCGGTTTTGCTTAACATGACTTTTTTGCATAGAAGTTGTTCATTTAAAGCGGGTAAAAACTTACACCTGTAATCCCAGCACTTTGGGAGGCAGAGGTGAGAGGATTGCCCCACCCCAGGGGTTCGAGACCAGCCTGGACAATGTGGCAAGATCTCATCTCTACAATAAATTAAAAAAAAAAAAATTAGCTGGTGGTGCATGACTGTAGTTTCAGCTACTTGGAACACTGAGGTGGAAGGATTGCCTGAGCCCAGCAGGTCAAGGCCATGGTGGCCATGAGCGTGCCACTGCACTCCAGCCTGAGTGACAGTGAGAGTCCTATTCAAACAAAAAGCAAAACAAAACAAAACAAAAATGATTATAGAAGTATGCATGAAGCAAATTGGAAAATTCAAAGTAGTAAAAAGAAAACACAATTTTTTTTAAAAGCAGGTAAAAGGTCATTCATTCCTTTTATGATTTGTTTTGTATTCTGTTAAATCATTACCTGCCCAAAGGTCATAAAGATTTCTCTCTATATATGTTCTAAAAGTTTTAAAGATTGTCTTTTTAGTTATTTATTTTTGAGTATGGAAGTAGGAAACTAATTCTATGTTTTTCCATGTGGATAACCAATTTTCCAAGCATTTGTTTTTTTGTTTTTTGGGGTTTTTTTGAGTCAGAGTCTCACTCCGTCACCCAAGCTGGAATACAGGGCATGCTCACAGCCACCCCAGCAATCTTTTCACCTCAGCCTTCCAAGTAGCCGGAACTACAAAGCCGGTTACCACACCTGGCTAATTTTTTATTTATTGTAGAGATAAGGTCTTGCCAAGTCACCCGGGCTGGTCTCGAACCCGTGGGCAATCCACTCGCCTCAGCCTCCCAAAGTGCTGGGATTACAGGATGAGCCAACCAGCCAGGCCTCATTTGTTATTTTAAAAAGTAATTTATTTCCCTCAATGATTTAAAATCCCAGCTGTTGTATATCTTTTGCATATGTGCGTGGGTCTCTTCCTGGGCCCTCTGTTCTGCGTCACCACCCTACTCTCTAGTTACTATTCCTTTATAATACCACTAAGTCTTGTTATTTTGTAGGTTAAGTCTTCTACCCCTTGTGTTCTTTTCCAAAATTATCTAGCTCTTGGTCTTCCATATGAATTTTAAGATCAGCTTGCCAAGTTCTAACAAAAAAAAACTTCATTGGGATTTCTATTGAAATTTAATTAAATTTTTAGATTATTTTGGAGAAATTTGCATTAAGATATTGAATCTTCTGATCCATGAACATATGTCTCCTCATTTATTTTCAGGTCTTCTTTTTATTATTTGCATAATGCTTTGTAATTTTTCTTCATAAAAATGTTCTGGCTTCTGTTAGATTAATCACTCAGTACCTCATACTTTATCTTGCCATTATTAATGGAATATTTGATCTTTGCTTTTTTCCAATTACATTTTCTTTTTTAGAGATGAGATCTTGCCAAGTTGCCCAGGCTGATCTCGAACCCACAGCCTCAGGCAATCCTCTCACCTCAGCCTCCCAAAGTGCTGGGATTATAGACATGAACCACCGCACCCAGCCTTCAATTATATTTTCTAATTGGTCATTATTGATAAGTAAGAAGACTAGAAATTTTTCTGTGTTGACCTTGTGTCTAGTGATACTGCTGAATTCATTTAATGCTTCCAATAGCTTATCCATACATTATTTTGAATCATCTAGTTGACAAATATAATCTTAAAAAAGAAAACTCTTTCTTTCCAATTTGTACACCCTTTTTTCCTTATATTATTGCATAGGCTAGGTTCTCCAATGCAGAAAGGAAGTGATGAGAGCAGCTATCTTTGTCTTACTCCTGAGTTTAAAAGAATGTTTCTGAAATTGTGTCATGGAGTTTGTTGGTGATTACTAGTGGATAACTTTTATCATATTAAAAAACCTCCTTCTATTCCCAATTTGGGAAGCTTTACCATGAATGAATGTAAAAATCAAGTGCTTTTTCTGCATCTATTAAGATATACTTTCTCCTTTAAAGTCTTAATATGGTATTTTCACATTAATAAGCTTTCCTAAGTTAAACATTCTTACATTTTGATATTAAACTCTAATAATAGACTACTTATTTCATTTTGCAAGCATTTTTTATTTATAACTTTTGTATCTAGGTTCATATGTGAGTGTATCAGTTCTCTGTCACTTCATAACTATCCCAAACTAACTGGTTAAAACAACAATAAACAGGTAGAAGTTGCAATGTCTTTCATCACTTCACCTCAGATGTCACATACTATTATTTTTTGCAACATCCTATTAGTTACACAGATCAACTCTATTCAGTGTGGAAGGGGATGATGCAAGGTCATGAGTACCAAGAGGTGAGGATCACTGAGGGGCATGCCAGAAATTGGCTACCATACAAGTCCTGTCGAATTATTTGACTTTTAAAAATATGTGTATGTACATCTTTAATAAAAATGATGGGCCAGGCACAGTGGCTCACACCTGCAATCCCAGCACTTTGGTGGGAGGATCACTTGAGGCCAACAGTTCAAGACCAGTATGGGCAACATAGGGAGACCCTGTCTCAACAAAAAATATTAAACAAATAAGAGAATTTCTTTTCTGAGTCTGTGCCACCATACCCTAGCTAATTTTTAAAATTTTTTTCAGAGATGAGGTCTTGCTATGCTGTCTAGGCTGGTCTCGAACTCCTGGACTCAAGCACTCCTCCCACCTCAGTCTCTCAAAGTACTGGGATTACAGGTATGAGCCACTGAGCCCAGTCAAAAATAAGAATTTTTAAAAGAATTATTGCCATAGTCAGGGCTTATTTAGATTTATCAACATATTTTATCCATTTCTATGCTCAACATTGTTTCTTATAGACTTCTCTTTATTCTTGCTAATTTTTCTTCATGAAATACATCCTATAATAATTACTTCAATGAGGATCTACACTTTTTATGTATGGAAATGCCCTTTTTTGTCTTAAATTTTAACTACAAGTTAGCTGGGTATAAAAGTCTAGTTGGGGCTGGGCGTGGTGGCTCACACCTGTAATCTCAGCACTTTGGGAGGCAGAGGCAAGAGGATTGCCTGAACCCATGGATTCAACCAGCCTGGGCAACTTGGTGTGACCTAGTTAGCCAGGCGTGGTGGCGCATGCTTATGGTTCCAGCTACTTGAAAGGCTGAGGTGGAAGGATCACCTGAGACCAGCAGGTTGAGGCTGCGGTAGCTGTGAGTGTGCCACTGCACTCCAGCCTTTGGCAACAGAGTGAGACTGACTTCAAAAACAGTCTAGTGGGGCCAGACACAATGGTTCACACCTATAATCCCAGCACATTGGGAGGCCAAGATAGGAGGATTGCTTGGGCCCAGGTAGGAGGATTGCTTGGGCCCAGGTAGGAGGATTGCTTGGGCCCAGGTCTCACATAGTGAGACCTCATCTCTACAAGACATTTTTTAAAAAAATTAGCTGGGCAAAGTGTTGCACACCTGTTGACCCAGCTATTCAGGAGGCTGAGCAGAAGATCACCTGAGCCCATGATCAGATCACTGCATTCCAGCCTAGGCATCAGAGTGAGATCTCAACTCAAAAAAAAAAGTCTAGTTGGCACTTCAAAGATACTACTGTTTCATTTCTGATCTTAGTCTTTACTGAGGCCCAGAAGTTCCTTTTTAAGTAATCTGTCTTTTTCTCAGGTCTGTTTAGGTCATATCCTCCTTGCCTTTGTTGTTCTACAGTTTCCTCAAGGAAATTTCTCAGTTATTATCTCCTCATTTATTGTTTAACTGACATTCTCTTTATTCCCTTCTTCTGAAATTCATATTAGACATACAGTCCTTCATACAAGCTGCCTTTCGTGTCTCATAACTGCTCTATTTTTAAATCTTTGTCCCTGTGTATTGTCTTAGTGTTAATCCTTAAGTAGTGTCTTCGAACTCATTAATTCTCTTTTTAGTGTCTAGCTTACAGTTTATTCTGTCTACTGTGTTTTTATTTTTAGTGAGCAAACTTTCCATTTCCAAGGTTTCTAATTGGTTCTTTTCATATCCACTTGTTCTTGCTTCATTTCAATCTGCCTCCATTCAAGTTGTGTCAAACTCAGTGGACATGAAGCTTCCATTTGCCTTTTGAGCATCTCAAACACTTTTAATTCTTTGAAGACTTTCACAAGGTTATTTAATCTGGAGTGAATTCATATTCCAATGTTGATTTTGGTGACTGTTTTTCTTATCATTAAGTATTTTTCATCTATTTTGATTTTCAAACATAAACCAAACTGTCTGTCTCTATCCTATGTCCTACTCTCCTGAGCTGGGACTCCACAGCCAGTTAAGAACCTGGTCTTACAATGGCATTTCAGGACTCCCATTCTGTTGTGGTATGAGCACGTAGCCATACAACCTTGCACAGATATAGGCACGTAGCCAGAGGGTGGCTTGGCTCAGCTCCTAGTCAAGAATCTGTCTTCATCTTCCCACATCTCAAGCCCCAGGCTGTACGTGAACAGCTGGCTTTATTTCATTTTATTTTTTTTCCTGCTTCTTTTCACAAGCAGAGGGAGCCTCACCCCACCCCTGGCTTCAAGAAGCCTGGCTCCTGGCCCCTGTGTTGCATGGAGCAGTTTAGCTGCGGTCACCAGGAGCTGTGCCTCTGGCAGCTATGCTATTTGTAGACCCCAAGGCCCGCAGGCCTTCAACCCCACTCTCCACTTTGCATTTCTCATCTGCATCTGGCACACTGAGATAGCCATTTTGGTTAGGGCCCAACAATGTCCCTCTGTCTATCCTTTTTTCTCGTTTACTAATGCTTGCTATGTGTTTGGACAGAGGGAGTAGACCACGGCCTGAACCCACTCTGCCATTCTGACTGGAAGTCAAGGACTGAATTGTTTGGTTGCAGCACCTGAGAGGAAGTCCCATGCTTCCTTATATTCAATGTCAAAGAGGAGCTATCGTTTCATGAAAATTCAGCAGGCTTTCATGCACGGGCTTTGCTGTGAATACTGTCTGAGGGCCCGTGGTTCCTGGTGGAACAGGCTTCCTCTCAGGATGTTGGAGGCAGAATTTGTGTGTCCCGAGTCACACACACAACCCTGAGAGTTCCCCTTTGAAAGAGGAAGCCACAGGCCAGGCACAGTGACTCACACTTATAATCCCAGCACTTTGGGAGGCTGAGGTGATAGGATTGCCTGAGCTCATGGTTTTGAGACCAGCCTGGGCAACTCGGCAAGACCTCATCTCTACAATAAATCAAAAAATTAGCCAGGCATGGTGGTGCGTGCCTGTAGCTCCAGCTCCTTGGAAGGCTGAGGCAGAAGGATCGCCTGACCCAGCTGGTCGAGGCTGCAGTGGCTGTGAGTGTGCCATTGCACTCCTGTCTGGGTGACAGAGTGAGACTCTAGCTCAAAAAAAAAAAAAACAAAACAAAAAGAGGAGGCCACAGGAACACAGGAAGCATCACAGCCTCACCAGTCACCACTCTTCTTTCCTCAGAGCAGAGCTGGGCCTGGGGATAACAGTGGGGTGTGGCCCTAGTACTGTGAGTGCCATGGGGGAGGGCAGTCTGTGTGTGTGGGGGGGGGAGAGCTGGGG
>NW_007249923.1:202618-215003 GCF_000164805.1 Carlito syrichta | reverse complement strand
GAGAAAGTGCCTCCTGCTGCTGACCACAAGGGGAAGCGGCCCTCAGCCAAGGATGTGGCTGACAGGGGGTCAGGTTTTCCACACACCCAATTCTACAGAACCGGGACCTGTGAAAATGGCACCTGCAGTCTAAAGATCCCACTTACACATGGCTCAGGGTGGAATTCTCCCTACTGTCTCCCCCGCGGTGCCAGAACAAAGCCCACCCTACTCAGGCCTGTTCTGTGACGCCAGCTACTACCTGTCTGGCCCTTCTGAGCAACAGAACATTGACTGTAGGGGTCACGTGGTCCGTAGAGTTCTTTGAATGGATTCCTTTACTTAAGTGTCCAGACCCCCTTTGAAGCCACATAGAGGGCCATGGAAGGGCAGTCTGTGGAGGGGTCCAGAACTTAGGTTTGGGAATTAGATAAACCTGGGTCTGAATCCCACCTCTGTTACTCATTGGTTGTGTGCCTCTGGGCAAGTTATTTAACCTCTCTGTGCCTCTGTTTTTTCATCTGTAAAATAGATAATAAAATTGTACACACCTTAATGGGTTGTTGTGAGAATAGAATCAGATAATCAGACAACTCTTCTGTTTCTCTATACATGTTCTGGAGATGCCCCATTTTGGAGGTACTTGGGCTCTTACTGACCCTTGCTGTTCCCCATTCCTGGAAGCTGCAGGCTCCCAGCAGCCTCCTCTGGGCCTTGGGCAACAGGGGTGGGAGGTATTTTGAGGAGGAGCCAGGCCAGATGGAGTCATACTACAAAGGCCCCCATGGGGACCAAAGTCCTCAAGCCCTAAAGTTGTGCTTGAGAATCACAAACTCAAACTCGAAAACACACCCTCTGGCTGCCATGCCTGCCTGCATCACTGCTGTTTAACTACTTCCCACCCAGTGGCCCACAAGTCCTGTGCTCTCAGAAAACACAGGTAGAATCCTGGAGCCCTGCCCTAGGCGCAATTCTAGCCCAGCTGAGCGGGGCTTACAGCTGGTGTGTCAGTCACACTGCAGTTATTAGGCACAGGCACCTGCTCTGTATTTGGCACTGGGGATTGTAAGGGAAAGACCGTGTCTTTGCCCTCAGGGTATTCACAGCGGGGAGACTGACTGCAGACCCTCCTGACATGACTCATAACTGTTCTCGTGAGAATCTGTGCAGACACAGCAGGAGCACGGGTCAGGGTCTGCCTGGAACAGGCAGGGACGGCTGCCCAGAAGAGGGGCTTCTGGTGGAGCACTTGACTGTGGAGTAAGACAAACTTCCTTCCTTCATTCAGCACGTTTTCATTCAACACCTGCCGCTCTCTCTTGCTATTCCCTGCACCGAGGATTCAGTGATGAGAAAGAGAAAAGCAGTCCCTGTCGTGTAGCCCTTGGCCCGGCCCCCACTACCATGGTGCTCTCCTGTTGAATATAAACAGTTTCACAGAACATCAGCATCAGACAAGGCCACTCTGTGACTGTGATGGAGTTAGACAAAAACAAGCCCAAGCACGGTAAGTCCTCTCTGACACCCCCCTCACGGAGACGCTCGCAGTGCTCCGTGGTATGGGTTCCCCTTGGCTGCAACAAGCAATAAACCCAATGCAACGGTACTCCATGACAGGTGGGGTCCTGGTGGTCTTTGGGTGGAGGGCATTGACAGTGATGGCCAAGGTGTAGGATGGAACCAAATGAGGGACAAGCATGTGGAGATGTGGGGGAAGAACATTCTAGGCAGATGGAATGGCCAGTGCAAAGGCTCTGAGGAGGGACTGAGAATGGCATGTTTGAAAACATAAAATAGGCCAACTTAGCTGGAGTAGAAAAGGCAGAGTAGGTCTTCTAGGCAGAATGGGGAACAGACCGAGAAAACATTGCGTTTCAGGTAAGTAGGCCCCTGCTGGCAAGTGTGGGGAGTGCTATGTGGTTGAACTACAAACCTAATGTGATTCATTCTTTGGGGAGAAGAGGGATTGAGTGCACAGAAACACACTGAAGAGTAATCGTTGGTTTTTATCAGAGACTCTTAGCAAAATCACCACGGACCCTAAAGCTCTGTTGGGGCCATGCATGATGACATTTTTCTTTGACATGGTAATGGAGTCAGTAGATTAATACATCCTCTTTTTGAGCAAGGTCCACCACAAGGTCCACTGCACTTGTCCATGACAATTTCTTCATGTTATCACTAAGGAGGAAGGGAAAATAGCCAATCCTCCTGGCTTTGGGGAGATCCTGCCAGCTCACCCCTGGTTATATGTCTTCCTAAGCCATCTAGAGAAAAATCTGTCCCTTTGGTTTGGGGTCTGATAGGATTACCTAGGCCAAGCACTTGTGTGGTCCAATGTGATTTAGTAGGGCGAGAGATTGAATACATTTCATCGCCAGCTGCAATTTATGCCCCGGAAAGAACACAAAAAAGAGTCTGCCTTCTAGTTGCTGGCAACATAAACTGGAAATTCCCTGCAGAGGCTGAAGGCTGTGGGCTGCAGGTGTGAAGACACACACACACACACACACACACACACACACACACACACACACACACACACGCCATGCCATCATTGAACTTCAACCACAACCTCAGCCATCTCAGGGCTTTTGACTGCTTAGCAACTAAAGTTTCCTGGTGAGAAAGGACTACACAAGTGGCGCAGGTGGTAATTAAGTACTGTTTTAGCATTGCCATTAAATAGGGAGAAAAAGTCAACTTCTGCCTCTCTCTGTCTCTGGGTGTTCTGAAATGTCTGTTTCATTAAAGTTAGCATAATCAACCATAGTCTAGTCCATGAGGGAGCAAACTCTGATTTGGAGTGGAGCCTACAAGTACCATGCACAAGGTTTTTTTTTTTTTTGAGCTGGAGTCTCACTCTGTCGCCCAGACTGAATGCAGTGGCTGCTCCCGGTCACCGCAGCCTCGACCTGCTGGGCTCCGGCGATTCTTCCGCCTCAGCCTTCCGAGTAGCTGGAACTACAGGAGCACACTACCATGCCCAGCTAATTTTTGATTTATTGTAGAGATGAGGTCTCGCCAAGTTGCCCAGGCGGGTCTAGAACCTGCGGGCTCAGGCAATCCACTCACCTCATCCTCCCAAAGGCGCGGGATTACAGGCTGAGCCACCGAGCATGGCTAGGTTTCTATTTTTTATCCTGTTGCCAATAGGGAGCCATGGAGATGTTTTGAACAGGAGGAAGATGCAATTCGATTTAAATAGTTAAATGTTAGGAAGAGGATCTCGTATGTAGCCTAACAGTGATGGAGTGGGCACATGCCTTCATCCTCAGTCCTTCCTGAAGTCCCCTTTTTTTAAAGATTAAAAATCCATAAGGAGGCTGGGTGTGGTGGTTCATGCCCATAATCCTAGCACTTTAGGAGATCAAGGCAGGAAGATCGTTTGAGTCCTGGAGTTTGAGACCAGCCTGGGCATCATAGTGAAACCTTGTCTCCACAAAAAAAATCATAATAATAATTAGTGTGGCATGGTAGCATGCACCTATAGTCCCAGCTACTTGGGAGACTGAACTGGAAGGATTGCCTGAGTCCAGGAAGTCAAGACTGTGGTGAGTCATGACTGTGCCACTGCACTCCAGCCTGGGTAAGAGAGTAAAACCCTAAGCAACATTTTGAAAGCTAAACAAATGGCAACCAATGTAACAAAACCAAGAAAGCTCAATCCCGAACTGTGGGGGAAATAAAGAGCAAATTCTATTCAGATCCCAGACTAACAAAATGGTTCAGGACACTGGAAGAGCCATCTGTGGTAATCTGACTAGCCCAAAAAGAAAGGCCTAAAGACTGATATCCACACCCCTCATTAAGCAACCTGCCCAGCTCAGACCATCCTGCAGCAAAGCTTGTAACAAAGCACCTCCCCAGTCCATACACATGCACAAACATACACACACAAACACACAGGTAAATATGGAAGCAATAGAAAATGGTTTCTTCTAGGAAGCAGAAAATGGTGGGAGGAGGGAGGTGGAGAGGAAGGATTGAAAGCACTGTTTTTGGTAAAAAGTCTTCTTGAGTTATTTGACTCTTTAAACTAGATGCACATAAAGCTGTCATAAAAATAAATACCAAATTACAAAAAGAAAAGTGACTAGAGGAAGTGGAGAGAGGGAGTACGAACAGAGAAAGAGGGTGAGGAAGCTACTGCATTGGTCCAGGCATCTAGAGACCATGAGACCTCAACCAAGACAGGAGTTGTGGGAGGAAGAAGTGATTGAAAGTTGGAATGACTCTCTGATGGTTAATGTTGTATCAACTTGACTGGGCAAAGGGGTGCCCAAATAGCTGGTAAAATAGTATTTCTGGGTGTGTCTGTGAGGCTGTTTCCAAGAGAAATCAGCATTTGAGTCCACAGACTGAGTAAAGGAGATCTGCCCTCACCATGTGGGTGCACATCATCCAAACCCTTGGGGGTCCAAACAAGAAAAAGGAAGAGAAGAGCAAATTCTCTCTTCTTGAGCTAGAACATCTTCTGCCCTCAGACATTGAATTTAAGTCTTTAAATTCAAACCTAATGACAGCACTTGCTTTCCTGGGTCTCCAGCTTGCAGAGAGCAGATGGTGGAAGTTCTCAGCCTCCTTAAGTGCATGAGTCAATTTCCACAATAAGTCAGTTCCCATAATACATAATACTACGCATGATAATAGTACTTATGTACGTACTTCCTGATGGTTCTGTTTCTCTGAGGAGCCCTTACTAATACAAGCTCCATGGAAGGCAGAACTGACTGGACATGGTGACTGATTGACTGCAGGGACGAGAGATGGGAGGAGCCCAGGATGATGCTCTGATTGGCATCTAGTGATGGCTGCTCGCCTGGTCTCACAAGAGACCCACAAATCTCCTCCTCCTGACTTGCGACTTTTTCCTCCTTCACTCCGGGTCTCTGGTGCCATTACATATCTTTTGTCCCCCATGTCTTCCTGGTGCATGGGGTCGGGCGGGCAAGCAGGCACAGGAATGCTGGGTCTTGGGTCTCAAAGGAAGGCAGTGATCATTCCATTCCCTCAAGGCCATAAAGGATGGGATTGCCCACAGGGGTGAGGGGCAGGGGACTGTGCTTTCTCAAGTACTCTGCAAGGCAAACCACTCCTAGGGTGTTCAGGCCTTGGGCAGACATATTTTTGTGGAGCTCTTGTCAACATAAGTAATTTGCTTTTATAATGTATTACAAAAAGCCATGAGTCCATGAGAGCTATATTGATTGAAGTGGTACTTACATATTTTTATTATCCAGTCAGTGATCACAAAGATTCTCCAGAGTGTACAAGAACCATCTCTTGCTCTTCAGTCCAGGAACCATCTCTTTATGTTCTTTATAGTCAAATGTGTCATTCCTGGCTAATTTCATAAATCTCAGGCAGCAGGGATGTTACTACTCACAAAGCTGTGGCTCTTTGGAGCCTGTTTATATTGAAACAATATGGATCTTCTTGCCTCTGCAGTTCCCTAATACCATGGATTTAATGCTGGTTTCATCATTATTTATGATGCTGCATTGTCCACAGTGCAACCCATGGGTACTGGCCTCCAATGACTCTCTCAAAGGTGGTGATGGTGACTCCTTCATAACCATCAAAAATGCAAGTATTACCCAGAGTATGAAAAAAAAGGGCAAGTATTTTCTTTCCGATTATGTTAAATTTACAATTCAGAATTGTATAGTGTAAACATAGAATGTCACCTCATCCAACCATGGGTCTTTTAGAACTCTTTGGGCTTGTAATCACTGGATCCTTAGAATGTGGTCTCTTTTCTTGTTGACCACCCCCCAGCCTTCCACACACCACCAGTGGGAAGGATCAGCAAAGGGGCCCATGGATAGAGTGAGAACAGTCTCTTTGGTGCTCACCGTAACTGTCAAGGCAAATAAGGACATCTGTAGGAAGGCTCCTTGGTGTTGTGGAGCTGGTGCTGAGAGCCCTTAGAGGGGCTGGGTGGGCCGCCCCCAGAGGACTGCCTGGCACATAGTATGGAGACCACAGAAGTACTGGGCTGACTGCCCTTGTGCCACTGACAAGGTAGGGAGAGCTCATAGGGTACACCTGCTGCCACTCGGGTACTGAAGACCTGAGGTCGCACTGTGGTTGGAGTGTGATGGGAGAGAGCTGAGGCATAGATACACTCACAGCCAAGCCCAAGAGCTTTCAGTGGACCATCTGTGGCCCAGGGGTTTTGTTTTGTTTTTCTGAGTTGGAGTCTCACTCTGTCACCCAGGCTGGAGTGCAGTGGCACACTCACGGCCACCCCAGAGTCAACCTGCTGGGCTCCAGCAATCCTTCCACCTCAGCCTTTCAAGTAGACAGAACTACAGGCCCACACTACCATACCTGGCTAATTTTTTTTTAAATTGTAGAAATGAGACCTCACCAAGTTGCCCAGACTGGTCTCAAACCTCTGGGCTCAGGCAATTCTCTCACCTCGGTCTACCAAAGTGCTGGCATTACAGGCTTGAGCCACCATTCCTGGCCTATACCATATATATTTTTTTTTCAGTTGGAGTCTCACTGTGTCACCCAGGTTGGAGTAGAGTGGCACGCTCACAGCCACCCAAGCCTCAACCTGCTGGGCTCCAGCAATCCTTCCACCTCCGCTTTCCAAGTAGCCGGAACTACAGGCACGTGCTACCACACCCAGCTAATTTTTGATTTATTGTGGAGATGAGGTCTTGCCAAGTTGCCCGGGCTGGTCTCGAACCTGCGGGCTCAGGCAATCCACTCACCTCAGCCTCCCAAATTGCTGGGATTACAGACTGAGCCACCGAACCTGGCCAGCCCAGAGTTTTTAACTCATCCTGTGCCCCATAGATCAGGTGACCCAAACTCACATGACCCCACAAAAGAAATATTGTGCTGGCCAGCAGGAACAATTCACTACCCAGTCTGCTCTCCGAGAAGTGGGGCCTGGCTGGACACGGTGGCTCACGCCAGCATTTTAAGAGGCAGAGGCAAAAGGATTGCCAGAGCTCAGGGGTTCAAAACCAGCCTGGGCAACTTGGCAAGCCCTCTTCTCTACAATAAATCAAAATATTAGCCGGGCATGGTGGCGCATGCCTATAGTTCCAGCTACTTGGAAGGCTGAAGTGGAAGGATCGCCTGAGCTCAGCAAGTCGAGGCTGCGGTGGCTGTGAGCATGCCTCTGCGCTCCAGCCTGGGCAACAGAGTGAGACTCCAACTCAAAAAAAGAAAGAAGTAAGGCCCATGCACGTACCCCAGGACAACACCATAAACATGAGTTCCAGACTTCCTCAGGGCATCTGGTCTACCTCACACCTAGAGTAGGGGTTAGAGAACATCACAGAGGAGAGTAACAGGGCCTGGAATTCACATGAACTTGCATGAGCCATGATCCTGACTCAGGGGTCTTCTAGGAAGCCATTCTGGTTGGTCAACAGAGAAATTTTTGAAGAAGGAACTTCTGGAGTCCATGACCCACACAGATCCTGTCCAGAATCAGGACACACAGTCCAACCTTCACTGCCAGCCCAGCTCAGACATCCAAGGAGGATTTAGAGCATTCCAAGAAAGTCACTTTAAATCACTTTAAAGCCCTCTGAGGCCCTACCATGGGCAGGGACCTTCTTGGTCACATCTAAGGGTGATTCTGGCTCAAGGAAACAATTTACTGTGAAGCCATCCTCTCAGTTCTGAGCTTTTGGGGCCCTTGATTATTCTGGTGTAGATATATATGCCATTCAAGGCCCTCTCCAAGCTGCCCCAAACCTACCCATTCAGGCTTCACCTCCCACTCTGTATTCCTTCTCCAGACCCTCTTGCAATTTCCCACCCCGGAGTCCTTCTCACCTCCTTCAATATCTAGAACATAAAAATCTTCCAAGGCTCAGCTCAAGAGTCAATTCCTCTGGGAGGTTTTCCCTGATTCCCCCAGCTGGGAGTATGTCTTCTTCCCTAATTTCTACTGGCCCACATGTCCTCATACTACTCGGTGTCATTGGGATTTTACGCGTATGTCAGGTCTCACTTCCTAGATGGTAGGAACCCAGAATGCGAAGTCTGTACTACGTAGGGCCTTGATTAGAGTGAAGGGTGGGGAGGCGGAGCCCAAGAAAGGAGCAAAAAGGCCCAGAGTAGGAGATGGGAGGCAGGAGACCCATGGTGAAAGGGAGGTCCTGGCATCTTCAGGGTGAAAGAAACTATGGGATCAGTGGCATCTGTAATGCTACTGCCCTCACAAAAATGTGCCCATTGCTTAAGTACACTTGAAATAGTTTAGGGTACCTGCCTAGCTCACAATGGTCCTCTCTCTGTGATCCATCCCTCACCTGCATACTCACACCTCCACAGAGATGGGTCCCTGTCAGTCATCATTTTCCTGTGTGGCCCCATTCTTCAAGGATTTAGAGCTCAAACACAAACAGCAAGTCTCTGAGTGTGGCTGGGACTGGGTCTCTATCAAATGCCAAGCTGTGGATACCTCATCCTGTACTTGAACAAGCACTGAAGACTTGTGTCCAAAAAGAAGGAACTGTAGCAGATAAGCCAGGATAAGTGGTATTGGTCAGGTCTTGGTCAGAAACAAATAACAGAAATCCAGATCAAATCTGCTTGAGCAGGATAGTCATGGTGGCTCATACCTGGAATCCCAATACTTTGGGAGGCCAAGGTGAGAGAATCACTTGAGCCCAGGACTTTGAGACCCAACCTGGGCAACATAGTGAGACCTCGTCTCTACATAATAGCAAAAAATGAGCTGGGTATGGAGGCACACATCTGTGGTCTCAGATACTTGAGAGGCTGAAGAGAAAGGATGGCCTGAACATAGGATGCCAAGCTGCAGTGAGCCGGGATCATGCCACTGCACTCCAGCCTGGGCAACAGAGTGAGACCTTGACTCAAAAAAAAAAAAAAAAAAATCTACTTGAGTGAAATGAAATGATTCGAGCTCAGCAGTTGCTAAGTAAAACTGTGATATTATTTTGTCCCTCTCACCACCTCTTGATGCTGCTTGGATCTCGAGATGTCCCCATCATAAGTATAAAGGCCTTAAGAAGTGCCAGACTCCATATTCTCCATTCTAATCATAACCACAGGAAAATAAGAACTCCTCTCTCACTTCCATGGGTCTATCCCAAGGAAGATTCTGACTCTGCTTGGACCACACTCCAGCCCTTAGTTAACAGGTAGGCTAAAGAACACTGACAGATACACCCTCCCCTGATAACTGTGTGCATCCAGGGATGGAGAGTAGAACTCTGTGATTGACAGTCCGCAGTGCCACATGGAATGGGAAAGGAGTCCCCAAAGGCACTAGGAGAAGGGGGGCAGGGCAGAAAAGCATGACCAGCAGTCCATAAACCTGTTTACCTCAGCCCTGTTCAGAGCAAAGACAGCCACGCCTGACCAGACAACTTCGCGACTCCCAGCTCCAGCCTCTAAAGGCCAAGGGCCTGGTGTTCTGCGAACCCGCTCCACCATCCAAATACGGTTTCCTTTTAGGTTAATCTTGATAGGGATAATGTTGGTTATTTGTGGCCCAAAGAACAAGACAACTCCAATCACTTATATCTTTAACAACAAAGGAAAAAGTCTAGTTACACCAAGATCAACAATAGTTATTTCTGGGTATATAGGTTTTGGTGATTTTGGTTTTCTCTTTTGGACTTTTGTTTTTTAAGAGACAGGGTCTCACTCTGTCACCATGGCTGGAGTGCAGGGGCACAATCATAGCTCACCACAGCCTCAGACTCTTGGACTCAAATGATCCACCCACCTCAGCCTTCTGAGTAGCTGGGACTACAGGTATGCATCACCACTCCCAACCAGTTTTTAAATCTTGTGTGGTGATGAGGGTCTTGCTATTTTGCCCAGGCTGGTCTTGAACTCTGGACCCCAAGTGATTCACCCACCTTGACTTCCCAAAGTACTGGAATTACAGGCATGAGCCACCATGTCTGGCCAAGTTTTCTTTTTTGTTTTTTGTATGCTTTAAAATTTTTTCCCAGACTTCATTTATTTTACTTTTATTATGCAAGTATTACATATCTGATATAGTGAATTCTGTAAAGAAAAACAATAGAAGTTTTCCAGCATGAATCCTAATACTCAGGGAGCATGATTTTTGACATTTTGGCTTCACACACGTGAACTATAGCCTGAGGGCGACACTACCCTGTAGGCACCCTGGTGCCAACAGAGTTGTCCCCAAATGCTTGGAGACATTGAAAATGTGTTCTGTACCCCCTGGGGAATAACTTGAGCCCTAATCACACTTGAGGTCACACATGCATGACGAGCGATAATGCACTATTCGTGGGCGGTGAGGGGAGAAGGTCCATGGAGGCCCTTACATGAGTGGCAACTGGAATTCCAAGAAAAAAATCAGCCTGAGTGAGAAAGTGGGCCAGGCTCCACAGAGCCAAGGCCAGGGGCAGCAGCAAGATCAAGGTGCCCTGTGAGTCTGCTCTTGAACGCTCCAAACTACCTCCCTCCTGGAAGGCACAGATCTGAAGTTACCCGGGAAACTTACTTCTATGTACCTTGTTTTCCTCACCTGCAAAATAGGGATGGGACAACAATGCTAACAACCTCCTACAGTTGTCTTGAGGACCGTGTGTATGTATGTTAAGCTCTCGTCATAGTGCTAGGTCATGATAAATGCTCAATAAATGGTCACGACCATGACAATGAAGGAGGAGACACACCTCATCCCTGAAGGCTGCAGAATAAAACCTGGTGGGGAGTTGGGGGGAGGACCATCATTAGGAACTCTGCTATGAGACACATACATCCACTTCCCCATAAAAAAGCTAAACTGAGGCCGGGCGTGGTGGCTCAAGCCTCTAATCCCAGCATTTTGGGAGGCTGAGATGAGAGGACTGCCTGATCCCACAGGTTCCAGCTACTTGGAAGGCTGAGGCGGAAGGATCACCGGAGGTCAGCAGGTCGAGGCTGCGATGGCTGGGAGCGGCCACTGCGCTCCAGTCTGGGCGACAGAGTGAGACTCCAACTCAAAAAAAAAAAAAGTTAAACTGAAAAGGGAGACTATGAGCCCCAGAAGTCTGGGAATGACAAGGTGACAAGGAACTCTAAGTACTGACGAAAGAGTGAGAATTGCCCCATGATCCAGGGCCATCATCTCCACATGAGCAGACAGCACCAAGGGCCAGAGTGACAGATGCTTGGCAGAGGTGTGGGACGTGGCTAGAGACTGGTGGTCAGAGATGACCAGCAAACAGCCAGGACAGATGCCCATGGCAGGGAGTCGGGAGAGAGTGGACAATGGAACAAAGAGAGGATGAAAGCCGCAACAGAGAATAGGGATCCCAGTTTAAAGGAGATGAGACAAGACCCCTGCCATCACCATCTCTATTCTCACCCTTGACTCCAAGACACTTGGAGAGTTGCAATAACGGGAAAGGCTTTTGCCTTACCTTTTGGCAGTTGGTGGCAATTGTCCCAGCATACCGTGGGGACAAACAAGCAGCCTCACCTAGAGCCCACAGTGTGTGGAGTTTAGGAGACTTCTGTAGGAGGTTCCTGGAACCGCTGGTACCACCACAGAACAATCTTTCTTTCCGTGGGCACAAATAATAGATTATGACCATGGCTCTTGAGGTGCACCAAGGTCGCTGCGCCTGTCCCTGAGTGTCTGCTCCACAGAAGAGCTCTGCACTGAGGAAGGGCCAGTCACACCTCCTGACCATGCCTCCAGGGCCTGCCGTGGTCCTTATCTCTCACCTGCTTCAGAATCCTCAGGGGGGGCGTTTTAAATTTGCTGCGGCCAGAACTCCATCCCCACAGATTCTGGCTTAGAAACAGGACATAGATATTTCGTAAAGGTACCCAGGTCAGAACCACTCCACATAATCTGTGCCTTCCAGATCCTCATTGAAAACAGTGGGCTGGATGAGGCCCCGTGAATCCTTGCTCAAGGGGACCTAGACCCTGGGCACTGAGTACATGGACACTTGATCAGCCTGTCCCCACCGTTAAGCTTAAATGATCCCTTGAATTCATGTTTCATGAGTCAGACCTGCATTTGAATCCTGACTCAGCCACTTACTAACAGTGTGTCCTGTACACCTTGCCTAGTCTCTCTAAGCGTCAGTTTCCTCTTCTATGAAGTAGGAGTGATAGTACCTACCCTGTGGCATCATGAATGAAATTAGGAACGCGTATCACAGAATAAAGCGGCTTTAGCCTATTCTCAGAGTATATTTAGGTTTATGGTTAAGAAGTACATCTGGAACCAGCACAGTGGTTCATGCCTATAATCCCAGGACTTTGGGAGGTAGAGACCAGAACATCGCTTGAGCCCAGGAGTTCAAGACCAGCCTGGGAAACATAGCTAGACCTCATCTCTACAAATAACATTTAAAAAAAAAATTTTTTTTTTTTTTTTGAGTTGGAGTCTCACTCCGTCGCCCAGGCTGGAGTGCAG
>NW_007249923.1:184353-202339 GCF_000164805.1 Carlito syrichta | reverse complement strand
GCCTCAACCTGCTGGGCTCTGGCGATCCTTCTGCCTCAGCCTTCCGAGTAGCCGGAACTATAGGTGTGTGCTACCACGCCCAGCTAGTTTTTTTTTTATTTATTGTAGAGATGAGGTCTCGCCACATTGCTCAGGTGGGTCTCAAACTCGCAGGCTCAGGCAATTCACTCACCTCGGCCTCCCAAAGTGCTGGGATTATAGACTGAGCCACCAAGCCCAGCCTAAAATTTTTTTTACTGTATTATAGATATGTGGGGTACAGGTCAGGATTAGGTACATAAGTAATCTACATGCAGGTGAAGTTTGGGCCTTCAACAGACCCTCACTTCCTCTGGTTTAGGATCAGGTACCCTTTATGTGCCCTTCCCCTGCCCTGGCAGTGTCTTACTTCTGCTGATCCTTAACTACAAAAGAATTTTTTTTTTCTATTAGCCAGGTATGGTGGTGTGTGCCTATAGTCCCAGGTCCTCAGGAGGCTGACACAGGAAGATAACTTGAGCCCAGGAATTGAAGGCTGCAGTGAGCCACGATCATGCTACTGCACTCCAGCCTGGGCAAAGAGTGAGACCTTGAACCACTCCCCCCCAAAAAAGTACATCTGATGGGAAATACAGAGCATGCCATGGACTATTCCTGTCAAAAACTTGAACCAGGCCAGGTGCAGTGGCTCAAGCCTATAATCCCAACACTTTGGGAGGCCGAGGTGAGAGGATTGCCTGAGCCCAAGGGTTCGAGACTAGCCTGGACAACTTGGTGAGACCTCATCTCTACAATAAATGAAAAAATTAGTCAGGTGTGGTAGCATACACCTGTTGTTCCAGCTACTTGGAAGGCCGAGGTGGAAGGATTGCCTGAGCCCAGTAGGATGACACTGGGGTGGCCGTGAGTGTGCCACTGCATCCCAACCGGAGCGACAGAGTGAGCTCTGACTCAAAAAAAAAAAACTTGAACCAGAATCCAATCAAGACCCTATATTTAACTTTTAGTTTACAGGAAACATGGGGAATGGAGAAACAAACTAAATTGCAATGAGCAGGCAACAAATATATCTAAACTGGGGATCATTCTCTAGAGGCAAATAATAGTTTCTCTGACAAATCAATGGTGTGAAATAAAGAGGGGAAGGGACTATAACAGAATGAAAAGATTAGAGAAACAAATGAGAACAAAATATGCAATTGGACAGCATATTGAAAGAGAAATTCTAAAGTTAAACACGGAATTACCATATGATCCAGCAATTCCACTGCTAGATATCTACCCGAAGAATTGAAAGCAGGGACTCAAACAGATACTTGTACACCAATGTTCATAGCAGCATCATTCACAATAGCCAAGAAGTGGAAACAACCCAAATGTCCATCAACAGGTGGATGATAAACAAATGTGGTATATGCAGTCAACCCTCCAAATCATGGCCTTCGCATCTGGGGAGTCAGCCAATCATGAGTCAAAAATACTTAAGGAAAAGAAAACAATAGAAAATAACAATACAACAATTAAAAATAAGACAAATTTAAAAATTTGTCTGTCATTTTTGCAGTATGACAACTATTTATATAGCACTTGTATTAGGTATTATAAGTCATTTAGAGATGGTTTAAGGTATATGGGAGGATTGCATAGATGATATGTAAATACTACACCATTTTCTATTGGGAACTTGATCATCCTTGGATTTTTGGAATCTACAGGGGTTCTGAACTCAAACTCCCATGGATTCCAAGAGACAACTGTACATATAATAGAAAATTATTTAGCTTAATAAGGAATGAATTCTGATACGTACTACTGTATAGGTGAGCTTTGAGAACATTCTGTTAAGTGAGATAAGCCCAACACAAAAGACGAATACTGTACGATTCTACTTATATAAGGTACCTTGGATATAGAATAAGCAAATTCATGGAGATAGAAAGTAGAACTGAGGTTATAGAAGTTAAAAGGGCCTTAGGAGGGTGGAATTGTTTAATGGGTACAGCATTTCTGTTTGAGATGATTAAAATGAATAGTGGTGATGGTTGTACAACATTCTTAGTGTACCTAATGCCACTGAATTATACACTTTAAAAGTCTAAAAGGTAAGTTTTATGTATATACATAAAATGACAAAAAATTCTGATTTTTATTCATCTATTGAAAAATATTAAAGAAGACCCATAAACACAGCCCACAGCAACATGTTAGAATCTCTTTACTCCCATACCTGGCTCCCCTCTCATCCATGTATGTCTCTGCATGCTTCTCCTCCACACCTTTCCAGCACTTCCAGCCCTAGAGCCCTGGCTCACACACCCGCCTCTCTTAGTAGATGGACTTCGCCTCACCCTCCAGCAAGAAAGAATGCTTCCTCTCTGGGGTGGGAAAGGAGAGTGGCTGGCTCAGAGGACAAGCTGCCAAAGATAGAAAGGTTGTGGTCATGCCAACAATAATAACTTTTATGCCATCAATGTAGTGGACATATAAAGCACTTCACACCACCCTGATGATTCTCACACCCTTATTAGATTCAATTATAGTCCAGGTGGTGGTAATCCCAGCACTTTGGGAGACTGACGTGGGAGGATCGAAGTGGGAGGATCGCTTGAGCCGAGGAATTTAAAATCAACATAGGGCTGAGGAATTCAAAATCAGCCTAGGCAACATAGCGAGATCGTTCATCTCTACAAAACATTTAAAAATAAGCCGGGCATGGTGGTGCACACTTGTAGTCCCAGCTGCTTGGGAGGCTGGGGCTGGAGGATTGCTTAAGCCCAGGAGTTTGAGGCTGCGGTGAGTTGTGACGCACTACAGTCCGGGTGACAGAGTGAGACCCAACTCAAAAAAAAAAAATTCAATTTATAGTGATGGTATTGAGTGCCAACTATATGCCACACATGTTACATAAATGTTCTATAGTCCTTATAGAATCATGCAGGTAAACTGTTATTATCACCATTTTGTGGGAAACTGAGTTTCAAATTATTGTCAATGATTTACCCAAGGTCACACAACAAGTTTCAGTTCTTAGATTCATATTACTCTACTAAACTGATGCCAGTTCTAGATTCACCTATTTCTGGAAGGTTCTCACAAGTAAGCCAACTGAGATGATGGCGGTTAAGTGACCAAAAGGGTCACAAGCAATAGAGGGTTTTCCTATTCTTCCGGGGATTCCCCACTCCCAACTGCCTCCCTTTTTTCCACAAAATGCCAGTCTACTGAGCCCAAATCTATACAGCTGAGTCTTCTTGGCAACCAAAATGAATTGGCACATTGCACACTATTAGGGTAACCACAGTCATGCGAGAGAGCATCTTTTGAAGCAACTTTTGACTGATCTCACATCTCAGACTCCCTCTGGCTGCTGTCACCTTGTGGAAAATAAGCAGGGAGCTAGAGCTCCCTGATGGCTCACCACTGCTCCCGACTGTGGCTCATTTGGGGTATCCAAACTCATTTCTCCCTCAACTAAGGCATGGTCGCCAAGTATCTGCTCTGTCATCAACCACCGACAGCTGTAAGGACCAAGATGGGACTCAGGTTGTGGAGTTTCTGTGTCACTCCAGCCTCTGGGACTGGCTACATCCAGATGTGCAAAAACAGCAGCCTCCTGGCACTGTTTCTCTTAAGACTCTTACGTGTGTGATAATAGCAAACAAAGAAAAAAGATAGACATCTGTAAACACAGGGCAAGTTCAACAGAACACACAGAAAGAAGAAAACTTTGTATTCTCCACAAAGAATGTTTCCTAGTTTGTTTTGTTTTGTTGTTTGATTTTTTTACCAAATGATTTACTTCAAGCAATCATTTTTACAATAAAAAAAACATGGCTCACTAAAACTACCACTTAAAATTTTGAAATAAATCATGGTATAATAATGTTCAGGGGAAAAAAAGACTAATGAAAAAATATCAAAGGTAAATGAGGGTCATTCTGAGTTGGAGTTTTAATTTCATAAAGTAATTAACTTTATTTTTTTTTCATTTTATACTGCTCTGCTTCCCAAAACTTTTCCAAGAAAGAATTGTTGCCATTTATAATCAGACAAAAATTCCACACTATTTTTTTCATCCCCGTCAGAAAGTCCCTTCACTCACCTATTTCTGGAGGAGGGTGAGAAAAAAAAAAAGCTGCTTCTGTCTTCCCTGGTGCCATTTCCAGTGGTACCTCGGTTGGAAGCTATGAGAAAAAAGTTCCTTCATCATGATGTCAGCCTTGCTTTAAAAAGAAAAGTCCCAAAAACTCATGAAAAACACAGTTGATGTGAATCATATGTCTGAGTGGCAGAGTTCCCATTAAGCTGGGCAAGCACACAGATGTGCAGGACAGAAATTCCTCCCCACACAGCAACTATTTCTCTGTGGAGCCATGGAAGGTAAATAGCCCAGTCCCTGTAAATGTGCCTGCCTGGAAGGCTGGCTGACAAGTCCCCATGTCCCTACCTCCTCACCCTTCTGTTATCCATCCCTTTCTCTGACTCCCCCTTGTCAAAAATCAACAGGATCTGACAAGTATCATTAACATTCATTGACTTATAGATTATACTTCAGCAGATGACCTAATATCTTAACCAGTCATTAGCATTTTAAAACTCCCACCTTCCAGCTTCAGAAGGGAAAATCTCTACCAAAGGAATTTCAGGCATCAGCCAGCAGGTGCAGTCATGTTTTTGCCAAGGGGAGAGGGGGGTGGGGGTCCTGAAAGTAAATCTGATTTAGACTTCCCTGGACCTAGAAGGATGGATGTCAGAAGGAAGGGGGCTAGCCCCTCCTCCCCTGGGAGGACACTGGAGCTGATCTGATTCCAGTTGCTGGAGTTGCTGGGGGAGCACGGGGCACCCTTTGTCCTCCAACATAGGAATCTGCCCTTCCAGGATGAGTTTACCAGGTACTTCCTCTCACCATCTTTCCTCTGTTCCCTTCTTTCACATTAACCTCTGTCCTCAGAATTTCCAGGAGCGTATTGTGTTTTCTGGCTCGGTGCTTCTTTGGGTGGCATTCAATGAGATGTCCGAACTTCAGCCTGCCTCGTCTGCCAACCTGGAAACCTTTTTATGCTTCATGTGGCATTTTGGTCTCTAATGTTTCCAACCACAAAATATGCGCTTAAGTTGCAACTCTTCCTTAGTAGAAATTTTAGGATAGGGTCCCTACCTAATCCTGAATAGATCCTCCTCCCTTCTTCCTCCTTTTCCAGACTCGCAAATGCCTGGGTGAGTTGTATCTTGTAAGCAAACACACGCAAGCAAAACTGACACATTAATGTACGAGGTCTGACAATTAAGTTTGTGAATTCATCCTAGAAAAAGTGCTCCATACCTCATTGCTGAGTACTATAATGGTCACCTCTGAAGTACTCCCCTTGGGAAGCTATGCAATCACACCAGTGCCTAGTCCTCCCATCAAAGCAATTTTGGAACTCTTCCTGGAATGGCCATCAGAGTTGTTGTTGTATTATCCTTGATGTCCTGAATGTCATCAGAATGTCTTCCTTTCAATATTTCCTTTATCTTTGGGTAAAGAAAAAAGTCACTGGGGAGTAGGAGAGTACAGAGGGTGTTCCAATATAGTTATTTGCTTACTGAATAAAAGCTCCCGCACAGGGGCCTTGCACTCACCCTGCACTTTGAGAGGCTGAGGTGAGAGGATTGTCTGAGCCTACAGGTTCAAGACCAGCCTGGGCAACTTGGCAAGATCTCATCTCTACAATAAATTAAAATATTAGCTGGACATGGTGGCATATGCCTGTAGTTCCAGCTACTTGGAAGGCTGAGGCAGAAGGATTGCCTGAGCCCAGTAGGTGGAGGCTGCAGTGGCCATGAGTGTGCCACTGCACTCAAGCCTAGGTGACAGAGTGAGACTCCAATTCAAAAACAAAAAAACTCCCTCGCAGACAGTGCTGTTTGAGTTGGTGCATTGTTGTGATGCAAAAGCTTCTTGGGGACCGTTTTTGCGCACACCTTTCTCATGCCAAGATATTCCTATTTCTCTATCAATGTTTATTTGGTCTGCTATGCTTCTCACAGTCAGCTGACGATTTTGACGTACAATTCGGCAAATTTGTGCAATGTGTTTATCAGTTCTGCTCGTAATGGCTGTCCTGACCACTCTTCATCGTGACACTTTTGCCCTCCTCCGAAAAACATTTAATCCATTTGTACACTGCCGTTTTCTTCATGACATTAGCCCCATAAACTTGGACTAACATGTTCCTGATTTCACTTCCGCTGTTGCCAAGTTTAACAAGAAATTTAATGTTTGTTCATTGCTCTAATTCAAACTCTGACATTCTCACAACGATAGCTCTGGTGGCCATTTTAGAAAAAGAGTTCCAAACTGCTTTGATGGGTGGACTAGGTGCTGGCATTAGTGCATAGCTTCCCAAGGGGAGTACTTTGAAGGTGACCATAATGATATTCAGCAATGAGGCGTGTAGCATTTTTCTAGGGTGAGTTCGTGAACTTAGTTGTCAGAACTTGTATGTGATCTAATTGTACCAAGTAGCAGCTATTTCTTTATTTCTATTTTCTTTCTTTTTTTTTTTTTTTTTTTGAGTTGGAGTTCCACTCTGTCATCCAGGCTGGCGTGTAGTGGCATGCTCATGGCCACCCCAGCACTGACATGCTGGGCTCAGGAGATCCTTCTGCCTCAGCCTTCCAAGTAGCCAGAACTACAGGCACGCACTACCATACCCAGTTAATTTTTTTGATTTATGTAGAGATGAGGTCTAGCTAAGTTGCCCAGGCTGTTCTCAAATGTGGGCTCAGGCAATCCCCTCATCTCAGCCTCCCGAGGTGCTGAGATTACCGACTTGAGCTATTGCACCCAGCCAGCTATTTCTTTAATTCTTACTCTGGTTATATTTCATCTTTATGTAATACCTATATAATTTAAGTGTTGGATTAAACACGATGTCCTTTGAGATTTAAACACAATTGAATCAAGACTTCATTTTTGTAGAGATCCAGGTCTCACCCCAATATCCAAAGCAGCTCATTTTTCTCGTGGCCCTCTCTTGCTCTGAGTTTTGATACCTGCCAGCCTATTGATTTCACATGATTCTCACAATTATGGCAGGTCTAGTTCCTTCATTTCTCCTGACAAGTAACATAGCCACATCCGTAATTAAAAAAAAAAAGTTATTAGGCTGTGCACAGTGGCACATATCTGTAATCCTAGGACTTTAGGAGTCCAAAGCAGGAGGATTGCTTGAGTCCAGGAGCTCAAGACCAGCCTGGGCAACACAGCAAGACCTTGTCTCTATAAAATAAAATAAAAAATAGCCAGGGATGGTGGCACGCATCTGTAGTCCCAGCTACTTGGGAGACTGAGGTGGAAGGATCCCCTGAATCCAGGTCAAGTCTGTGGTGAGCCATGATTGAGCCACTGCACTCTAGCCTGGGAGGCAGAATGAGACACCAATTCAAAAATAAAATAAAAAATAAAATAATTATATATCCCCATGGCTTCATTCTGCTGTCACCTCGCTGGGGCATTCTCCAATCATCCTTTTAAAAATTGCACCCATAAATTACTAAAATTTTTTTAAAAGGAATAGATAAGTAAATAAATAAAATTGCACCCAGATCCTCTTCGGCTGAAACTGCCAGTTTCCCTTATTCTGCTCTGTTTTTTCCACAGCACCATCTTCTGGCACACTATATAACTGACTTATTTGTTACGTTTATTGACTATTTTCCCCCACTGGAAGATGAACTCCACACAGACAGGACTTTTTATTAGTTTAATTCACTGCTGAATCTCCAGCACCTAGGATAGTGCCGGCACAGAAAAGATGCTCAATAATTATTAATCGAGTGAAAAAACTTATGTGAAGTCTTGGTGGTATGGCAGATTTTGCTACAAATGTGCAGTGATGAACTGTCTACATGCTTGTTACTCATGGTGTGTTCCTGGACCAGCAGCATCACTATTACCTGGGAACTTGCCAGCAATGCAGTGTCTCAGGCCTTACCCTAGACCTTCTGAATTGGCATCTATATTTAAACAAGACTCCCAGATGAATCATAGCACATTAACATTTGGAAAGCACTCGTCTATACTGCAACTTAAACATGAATTTTAGACATCCCTGTTCTTAAAAGACTTTTCTTGGCCTGGCGCGGTGGCTCAGCCTGTAATCCCAGCACTTTGGGAGACTGAGGTGAGAGGATTGCCTGAGCCTGGGGGATCGAGACCAGCCTGGGCAACTTGGTGAGACCTCGTCTCTACAACAAATCACAAAAACTAGCCAGGTGTGGTGACATGCATCTGTAGTTCCAGGTGCTTGGAAGGCTGAGGCAGAAAGATCGCCTGAGCCCAGCAGGTTGAGGCTGCGGTGGTCGTAAGCGTGCCACTGCACTCTAGCCTGGGTGATGGAGTGAGACTCCAATTCAAAAAAACAAAAAACAAAAAACACAGACTTTTCTTATGTGCAAGAAATTGATAACAGTGGTTCTGTCTGGGGGGCCAGGTTCAGTGGCTCATGCCTGTAATCCTTGCATTTTGGGAGACTGAGATGGGAGGAACACTTGAGGCCAGGAGTTCAAGATGAACCTGTGCAGCATAGCAAAACTCCATCTCCACAAAAAAGTAGAAAAATTAGCTGTGTGTGGTGGTGCATGTGCCTGTAGTCCCAGCTACTAGAAAGGCTGAGGCAGAAGGATCACTGGTGCCCAGGACTTCAAGACTGCAGTGAAGGTCAGGCATGGTGGCTCATGACTGTAATCCCAGCACTTTGGGAGACTGGTGTGGGAGGACTGCCTGAGCCCAGGAGTTTGAGACCAGCCTGGGCAACATGGCGAGACCTCATCTCCACAGTAAATTAAAAAAGTTAGCTGGGTGGTGGTGGCGCATACCTGTAGTTCTAACTACTTGGAAGGCTGAGGCGAAAGAATCATCTGAGCTCAGCAGTTCGAGGCTGCGGTAGCCATGATTGTGCCACTGTACTCCAGCCTGGGCAATAACAAATGTTGTCTCAATAACAAATGAAAAAAATAAATAAAATTGAAAACACGGCCAGGCTCGGTGGCTCAGCCTGTAATCCCAGCACTTTGGGAGGCCGAGGTGAGTGGATTGCCTGAGCCCGCGGGTTCGAGACCCGCCTGGGCAACTTGACAAGACCTCATCTCTACAATAAATCAAAAAATCAGCCGGGCACGGTAGCGCGCACCTGTAGTTCCAGCTACTTGGAAGGCTGAGGCAGAAGGCTCGCCGGAGCCCAGCAGGTCGAGGCTGCGGTGGCCGGGAGCAGCCACTGCACTCCAGTCTGGGCGACAGAGTGAAACTCCAACTCAAAAAAATAAATAAATAAAATAAATAAAAAATAAAATAAAATTGAAAACAGTGGTTCTCTCTGGGGCATGGACCTGAATGCCTAGGGGATGGTAGTGGGAGGAAGAAACTATTCCCTAGGTATAATTTTGCACCTTGTGTATAGAATTATTAGCTTTTTAAAAGTGATTGATTGCTTGTAAGCTAAATTGTACGTAATAGAAGGTGCTCAGCTACTTTTCCATGGGACATTTCTCTCTGGCCTCCTTTCTCTGCAGTCTCTCATCTTGTTCCTATCTCCCATTCCAACTCTTCCCCAGACCAGCATAAAGAATATATCTCTACTGATACCTGTGGAGAAGGCAGAAAAGACTACAGAAGGTTTGAGTTTTAAGGGACAATTTATCTCCTTTTTCTGTATTCGTGTAGGGGAGAATGTCCCTGGCTTATCTCTTACTTTCCCACCTTCCTTTAGAGTAGGGGCTGGTCAGAGACCCAGGCTTCTGGGTGTGGTGGCTCATGCCTGTAATCCCAACACTTTGGGAGGCTGAGGCAGGTGGATTGCTTGAGCCCAAGAATTGGAAACCAACCTGGAAGATATAGTGAAACCTCGTCTCTACAAAAAAAAAAAAAGAAAAGTCAGGCGTGGTGGTGCACCTCTATAAACCCAGTTACTCAGGATAGGTGGTCACGGCTGCTGTGAGTCATGATCATTGTGATCATGCCACTGCACTCCAGTCTGGACAAGAGAGTGAGATCCTGACTCAAAAAAAAAAAAGAAAAAAAGGCTCCAGGGCCACCAGGAAGACCAGCAGCAACAGCAGGCTGGGTGTGTAATCTCCAGGGTGTTCTTGCCATGAATGTGGAAAGTCACAGCCATGACACCTGCACCAGCTTCTTCACCATCCCTGCCAGGCTCATGAGGTCCACCAGCTGCTGCTGGCCTGGAAGCACACACACTTGGCTGAATTGCCTTCCCAGCACCCAAACAGCAGCCTTTCTGCCCCTGAGTGAAGTACTAGGTATGATACTCATTGGGTCGCTCTCCTTCCACTGGTATCCGTTGCCTGTACCTGTGCCCCTGCTTGTCTGTCCCTACAG
Source organism: Carlito syrichta (assembly GCF_000164805.1). Taxonomy (NCBI): domain Eukaryota; kingdom Metazoa; phylum Chordata; class Mammalia; order Primates; family Tarsiidae; genus Carlito; species Carlito syrichta. The sequence goes on along the minus strand of NW_007249923.1, from coordinate 191,982 downwards.
TAGTTCAAACCATATAAAAAGCAGAGCATGGGGGACTCAAAAGAGAAGGAAAAACCCCAGGGCCTGCTCAGCCAATAGGCCAGCATGGCCAAGGCAGGTGGACAAGAAAAACCTGTGAATGACTCCTCCCGAGAACTGCAGGAGCTCTGGCCAATCTCTGCTGCCCATATGAGGACAGGACAACCTCCAGGCCTGCCCAACACCCAACAGCTGAGGAGTGAGGACCCCATGGTGGACTCTAGGCGATTTGCTGAAAATCAAATAAAGGAAGGCCAATTTTCCAGCTTCCTTGAGCAATTGAAGATGTTTTTCAAACTTTTCATTTTTGTGCCTCCCGGCTATTTTCAATGCCAAAGGACAGATTTCCCTTAAGTGCACTCTACTGCTTTCACTGTTTAAGCATCTGTAAGTGTTCTCCAGTTCCAGAGGCTTCCACACGAATACCCAAACTGGGATGTCATAACCACTTCACAGGTGGGGACCGAGGGGATGCAGGGGCAGGACCCAGAATGGGGGCAGGGCTGGGGCCAGGACTGGTCCAAGCAACTAAATGTTTTAACTAATTAAAATTTAGAAAAGTACTCAGCCATTTTCTTAAAAATTTGAGTCAGAGTTTCACTCTGTCGCCCAGGCTGGAGTGCAGCGGCACGCTCATGGCCACCCCAGTGTCGACCCGCTGGGCTCCGGCGATCCTTCCGCCTCAGCCTTCCAACTAGCTGGAACTACAGGCATGCGCTACCATGCCCAGCTAATTTTTGATTTATCGTAGACGAGGTCTCGCCAAGTTGCCCAGGCTGGTCTCGAACCCGCGGGCTCGGGTAATCCACTCACCTCAGCCTCCCAAAGTGCTGGGATTACAGGCTGAGCCACCGTTTTTAAGAGTCATTGTTTTTAAGAGCAGTTATCCAGGAGGTGGAGTAACAGGTGGATTTCTCTTTCTCGCGTGTTTGTGTATTACCATAACTGTTTACAATGAGCAAAAATAATTCTGGCAGCTTCCTTTGTGCAGGAAAACATGCATCAAAGGCAGTGTCATAAGGGCGGGCCATTCTCAGAGCCATCCAGTCATTCCACAGATCCTAATAAGTCCTTGCATCTGTCACCTTTAACAATGTATTTCCAGCATCCCATAATATTCTCTATGTATGCACTCCATACATGTGCTTTTTCCCCTCACATATCATCTCTGACCTCCTAAAATCTGACAAACTAAACTGTCTCTTCCAATATACTCAGTGAAATCCTTCCTTGTCCAAATTTTCTCACATTATGAGACCTCTCCTCCCTGTCACGCTTGTTGTGTCAGAAGTGTCACATTTTTTATTTTTTCTACTTCCTGTTACTTTTATAAAAGACTAAGACATGAAATCCCATAAAACGGTTGTTCTGAAACTTTTTTGAAAGCAACCAGCTCTTCTCTGGCACTCAGGCTTTCTTGGCAGTTGGGTAGCTGTCCTTGGGGGAGGACCCAAGAGTCTCCACTCCCAACAGGTCCCTGGAACTCCCTCTCTCCCCTGCCCCATGGTGCTTTCACACACCCATAGCCAGGGTTTGAAAACAACTGTTCTTAAGTCACTGCCAGACATTGCTCTGGTGACTTGGTCGAAAGTGAGCTGACGGCTGCCAGCAGGGCCACCATGCCAAAGCTTGGAACTGGTGGCTGTTCATTGCCTGACACAGCACAATCTGGATTTGGCATATAAAAAATGAGCAAAGAGTGTCACCAGGGAATGTGCAAAAGGTGGTTTCCATAAGAATGCAGCAAGGTAGAGGACTGCACAAGGAGGGTTTTCTCTTGGAAAACAAGGTGTATAAGAATTGCTCCATTTCTCCAGTCATGCAGAGCCTCTGTGTGTTACCATCTGTCTCTTTCTGGCGAAGCTCAGAGGTCTAGTCAGACCTTCTGCAACATAGAAGGTCTGACTGATCCCAGGATTAGAGATCAAATTTTAAATCCTTCCAGGAAAGTTTTAAGACACTGAAATACTCTACCCAGGAAAATGGGCCTCTAACTTGGGTTTTATTGTTGTTGTGCAGGGTTTTTTGTTTTTGCTTTGTTTTGTTAGAAAGGAAAAGGGCTTTCCAATGGGTGTGCAGTTGCCTGAAGGGGAATGGATGGGGTGCCCCCTTGAGGTCTCAGAACGCCAGGGCTTCTGAGAAATCTGACATGATGTGCCTCACACGCTGCACAGGGCTGACCTTCTGGATCCCCATGCCATCTCCTTGGGCAGGGCCTGGGGACTGGCCAGCGGGAGTTGGAACGCAGGTTAGGATAGGAAAGGTGTTTCAAGTATTTCAGTCTAAAGAGGGTATGCTCTGTGTGGATCTGCTGGCTACTCATTTGTCTGCTCCACTGACATCTGCTAAAGCCTGCTCTGAATCCCTCAGGACGTGGGACCAGCCCCTGCCTCGCAGAGCCCACCGAGCCATCCTGTGGGTGACTTCACCAACTCCCTGCTCACTGCCTCTACCCTGCCCCAGTCTTGTGAACATCAGGAACAAACTCAGGTTAAATTTAAGGACCAGAATTCTCCTTCCCACCCTTCTTCCCATCAAACTCCCTCAACAAGGAGGATGACACTGCTGGTGCATCCATTTCTGGGACAAATTCTCCATCCTACCACACAGGGTGCTGTGTTTCCTTCTCTACATGTGACCCCATGCTGAATTCTGCTGCTTTCTCATCCCTATCTGGCCCTCATGGTCCTCCTACTGATGGCCAGACCTCTGGCCTGGATCCTTCCTTCCAACCTGCATCCTCAGCCCAACCCTTTGCCCCCCAAACGTTCAGCAGAATGTCCACTGCCCACTGCCACTCCCTTCCCTTCACACCAAACCAGCTCCAGAGATCCCACCTGGGCTAGAGTGTCTTTTCCAACTAACACACGCCAGGCACTGAACTGTTTAATGCATGTGTTCCTATTGAATCCTGTGGAGGAGATACTGTTTCATAGAAAGGGATTCATGGAAGTCAAATAACTCAGCTAGTTAACAGCAGAACTGGAACTCGAGACTTTCATTCATGGGCTAAGACAGTAACTTTTTTTTTTGAGTTGGAGTCTCACTCTGTTGCCCAGGCTGGGGTACAGTGGCATGCTCACAGCCACCCCAGCATCGACCTGCTAGACTCAGGTGATCCTTCCACCTCAGCCTTCCAAGTAGCCAGAACTACAGGTGCATGCTACCACGCCTGGCTAATTTTTTATTTTATTGTAGAGACAAGGTCTCACCAAATTGCCCAGGCTGGTCTTGAACCCACAGACTCAGACAATCCACTTGCCTCGGCCTCCCAAAGTGCTGGGATTACAGGCTGAGCCACCACGCCCGGCCATGCAATAAATTCTTTTTTGTTTTACGGGGGGAGGGTTAGAGTCTCACTTTGTCACCCAGGCTGGAGTGCAGTGGCATGCTCACAGCCACCACAGCCTCCATCTGCTGGACTCAGGTGATCCTGCCACTTCAGTCTTCCAAGTAGGTGGAACTACAGGCATGGGCCAAGCATGCCCAGCTAATTTTTTAAATTTATTGTAGAGATAAGGTCTCGCCAAGTTGCCCAAGCTGGTCTTGAACCCTTGGTCTTAGGTAATCCTCTTGCCTCCGCCTCCCAAAGTGCTGGGATTACAGGTGTGAGCCCCCACACCTAGTGGCAATAACTTATTAACCACGCCCAGCATGCCTAATCCTAACTAAAAGACTGTGATTTTTTCCTTCCCCTGCCTTACCAAATCACAAAATCCCAGGTTCATTTTACCCCACATGGTTTATACGAAAGATTGATCTGCAGGTCCATACATTTGTTAGATTTCTATTCTTGTCTACACTTATTTCCTACAGCCTGTGGGTCCTGTGGGAATGCCCTGTTCCTGATGGCAGAATTGGGGTGGGGAAGAAAGGGGTAGCAAGGCAGGAGGGTCTTGTCTTATTCTATACATCACTTGGTCTCAAGGTAAGCTCAGCCAAGGGCTGGTCCAGAGCTGATCCCAATTCACTCTGATCCGGATTTCCCAGAACTGGTCCAGAACATCATTCCTTTCCAGGAAAGAAGAACAGGGAAGTGTTTACCTCACTTTAAACAAAGCAGGCAAGGGCTGGTGACATTTCATTCCTCTCTGTGGAGCAACCTCCAACATAGAGTCAGCAAACATGCCAGCCACTGGGTAACTAAACCTGAGTCTAAGTCCTGCGTCTGCCTGCCTGAGTTCTTGAGGCTCTAGTCCATCTCAAGGACAGTCCCCAGCCCATCTGTGGAAGCCAGGTGTACCAGCCAATGGCTGCACAGCCTCTTCCTCTCCGGGTCTCCCCCAGCGTCCCAAGGCTCAGGGCTCCTCTCCCTCACCCTCTACTCTGACCCTTCTCCACCAAGGCCTCACTTAGGTTCCTGGCCACAAAGAGCCAACCTCGAGCCCAAAGACTGAAAAAAAAAGTTTTAATAAATACAAAAACCTCCAATAATGACTCTGCTCAGCTCAGGGGCAGCAGGAGTGGAGTGAGGGGACCCTTGGTGCTGAGTGAGGATAAATTAAAAATCCCGACAAGCCAGTGACATTATGTACAGAAGGAAAGGGGCTGGGCTTCCAGGGCAGAGGCCGAGGGGGGCAGGGCAGGAGCTTGGGTCTGGCCCGGCTGCCTCTCCCCTGGTGGAGCTGTGGTTTCCAGAGGTAGCGGGGGAGGGAGAAGAGGCAAAACAGAGGAGCAAAGGCCCTGAGCTTCCCACAGGAGAATGCAGGGGCCTCGGTGCCACCCCTTCCCCAGTCAGGCCCGGTCCTCTTGGTCATGCGGCCCTCCGGCTGCTCCCTAGGGGCCTTCAGCCTTCTCCAGCTCTGGAGCATTCCTGGTCTCTGGGGCTGCTGGAGACAGAAGGGAGGGAATGTAGGTGGAGAGAAAATAGAGAGAACAGAAAAGGGCCTGAAGGACAGAGCCAGCATCTCTCTCTGGTCCCAGAAAGGATAGAATTTTTTTTTTTTATAGCTGGGGTCTCACTCTGTTGTCCAGGCTGGAGCGCAGTGGCATGATCATGGTTCACCACAGCCTCAACCTCCTAGGCTCAGGCAATCCTTCTGCCTCAGCCTCCCAAGCAGCTGGGACTACAGGTGTGCACCACCACGCCTGGCTAATTTTTTTATCATTTGTAGAGACGAGGTCTGACTACGTTGCCGAGGCTGGTCTCAAACTCCTGGGCTCAAGTGATCCTCCTGTCTTGGCCTCCCAGAGTGCTGGGATTACAGGTATGAGCCTTCGTGCCCAGCCCGAAAGGTCAGAATTTTCTAAGCAAGTCATTGCACACCAGCTGGTGGCCTTTGTCTACCTGTTTAATTATCTGAGCTTCAGAAATCTCATTTGTAAAGAGAAAGTCATAAACAACAACCCCACCAGGTGGCTGTGAGGGTGGATGATAACGGGACTTGTGAGGCAGGCCTCACCACTCCTAGCATGTGCGAGGTGCTCCCTTCCCTGCCCAGGCGTCCCACAGTCAGCCCCCAGCCTGAGTGGCTGCCGCTGGACCCCCTCACTTACGCCGCCGCCGGGCTGTGCAGTGGGAACAGCATCGATTCTCCTTCCCCGAGCCACAGGACAGTGACAGTGAACAGTCGTCCCGCTCGCAGTGAGGCACCCCTGCCTGGTGCAGGGCAGAGCAAATACTGTGGGTCCCCTTGAGGTTCTGAGGCACAGTGGCTTTCAGCCTCCTCAGGGAAGCCCACTCAGAGTCTGCCCTCCCTGAGAAAGTCTCCCTACTCCGGGCCAGGCCCACACTGCCCACCTCACACAAGTTCCTGCGCCTCACTCACCCCACATCTGCAAGTGATACAGCTCATCTCTCCAAAGGGAGGCACTGATGGGTGCCAGCTCTGGCTCTCTGGGAACCACTGCCCCGCAAAACGGCAGCCCCGGGGCCCATCAGCCTGCATGGGGTCCCCCAGCTGTGGGTGGGCCCCTGACCCCCCTGCTGGGAAAGAAGAAGGAAGGGGTCAGCCCAGAAGGAACAACCAGGTTTTACAGGGATTTTCTAGTACCTAGCTTTTCTGGCACTTAGTAGGTGATAGATTTGGATGGATGGATGGATGGATGGTACAGGAACTGGAACCCAGCACACCCCACTAGGACGTCACATTCTTTCACTGTGTTAGAGCCCTGACTTCAGTCTGGGCACAGAGCAGTGCTCAGTAAGTGCTCAATTAGCTGAAAAGTCCCTTTCCCTCCCCCAGGACAAGACCTGTCCCAACCCCAATGGTGAGTGTTCAGTGCCCGCCCACCCCTCTCACCTGGGCACTGTTTGCAGCAGTCGGTGGGGCTGGCACGGACAGGCTGGGCACAGGCCAGCCGGGGACACTGAACCTTCTCACAGTGCACCTCGCCAGTACCCCCCTATAGGGACCCATTGAGTGAGGTGTGTCAGGAAGGCAGGGGGCACATTCGCCTCCTGCTTCCTCCTACTGTTTCCATGCCTCAAACGCGGTATCTCTATGACCTTCTCACAGAGGTCTGGGCTTGCTTTACACACCCGAACTCTAGTCCTCATGGAAACCCTGCAAGCTAGGGGCTGCCATAGCTGCTTATAAGAGGCACAGAAAGTGCCGGGGTCACATGGAATACCAGGGTCACATGGAGTCATCAGCTGGCACAGCCAGAATTCAAACCCACGTCAGCCCTGGCCTCCTTTTACAGGAAGCCAACTGTCAATGCTCAAGGGACTTTTCTCCTATGGCTTTGACTCTCGAGCCCTTCTCACCAAGAATGGAGTTCCTCTCTGGCAGCCCCCTCCCCATCTCTGCAGACCCGGCTGGGTTATGACACTAGAGAAGATTGGATGGCCATACCTTGCATGTGCAGACAGCACACTTAATTAAGCCAAAAGGGGGCACGACGGGGTGCCACCGGGTACCCGCGGCCCGCCAGCTCCGGTCACCATCAAAATAGCAGCCTGGTGGGGAACAGTGTCCGGCAGCCATCAGTCCTGAGCTCATCAGCTGGGTCCACAGCCAAGGCCTGAGTCTCAGACCAGTGCCACATTAGCCTAACCCAAGGGCCTGTTTGTGGGCTGGTGGCACTAATGAGGCCTATCCGGTGTCACTTGGAGCCTGTGTCCCTCAGCCCCCACTCCTGGTCCAATGCAAGGGCTCCTCTGGGTCCTCCCACCCCTGCACGCACCCCTCCAGCTCACCCTCTCCCAGGTCCCGGCTTCTCGGCACCCCCGGCAGGTCTCTGGCATCTTGTTTCTCTGTGGAGCCAAAGAAATGGTGACAGCAGAGGGTGACCCCCATTTTCCGTTTCCAGAGAGCCCATCCCCCCACCCTATCAGCCCCGTTCCCTCCGCTCCCCTCCCCTGCAGGGAACTCACCCGGGCACGCAGGGCAGCACTGGTCCGGAGCTTGAACTGGGTGCGGGCAGCTGGGCGGTGGGCACACCACCGGGTCACAAATTACCGTACGTCTCTGCAGAGGCAGGCGGGAGCGTTGTCGGGTGTCCGGGCCCCTGGCCGCAGACCCCGGGACTCAGCGCGTCCTTCTCCGGCCTCCTACCTGGCAGGTGCAGAGCGAGCAGAGCGGGTCGTAGTTGGGAGCCCAGCGAGCCCCGTGGGGGCGCTGCTGTCCCTCGAAGAAGCACGTGTTGGGGTCTCGGGGCCGCCCAAGG
>NW_007249923.1:179897-184333 GCF_000164805.1 Carlito syrichta | reverse complement strand
GCACCGCGGGCAGCGAGGGCAATGCGGCAGCCGCTGCATCCGGAGCCCCCGGAGCTCGTGCTTCTTCGGTCCCGGCGGCCGCCAGGCGCAGGCCGCCCACCTCGCATTGGTTGGCGATGTGCACCTGGGAGGCGAGGCTGGTTGCGAGGCGCCGGGGCTCCCCCTCGCGTCTCCGCCAGCCGCCGCCAGCCAACCTGAGCCGCCTCCGCCCCTGAGCCCCTGAGACAGGACGGCGGGCTGCCAGCCGCCTTAAGTACCTCGTCCGGCTTCATCCTCTCCGCCCGCCAAGGCGTTGGAGACTATAACCCCAGGGCTCAGGAAGAGCGAGTGACTAGTGCGCTGGCACACAGTGCCACGCCAATCTGCACCATGTCTGTTGCCCACGCTGCCCCATCTACCTGCCCTCGAAGCTCCCCTCTGGGGCTGCCCTTGGTGGTGATCAGCAGGGAGGCCGTGCCCTGTGCCAGGTGCTGCAGCAGCTCGGGCTCCAGGTCTTTCACCACACCCTGGGCCTGCGAGAAGAACAAATGATGGGTGGGAATAAGGTACATTAGGGTTGAGCCTATTGCTGCCAATTCCCAGATGAAGAAACTGAGACCCAGGGAGGGTAACTAAGATCTCTGGGGTAGCAAAGCCCATCACCAATGGTGTGGAACTTGGCAGTTGGGCCTTTCTGACTCCGAGGCCATGACAAGGTATCCCACTTCAGGGGGCTTGGCCCATCCCACCTGTTCCTCTAGAGGTCCTGGATATTACATACTACCCAAGGGATTCCACCAGAAGACATAGAAAGGAGAATGAATAATAAAAAGCCAGTCAGATTCATGCCAGGTCTGTCTGACTCTGGAGCCCATGCCAGCTCTGCGGTACCAGGCTGCCTGCTCTCTGCTTCCCCGCCACAACCCCCTTCAAGCTAAAAAAGCAGGTATGATCCAAGCTACCTCCTACCATCACAGCCTCACCTCTGGGCCGTAGAATCCCTTCAGTAGTCGCCGGGGCCCTGGCATCCCAGGAGGCCCCAGGAGGTGGGCAGTGACAGTGCCTTGCTCTGAGCCACCAAGCCCAGCAAGCAGCACTTCATAGTGCAGGTGACAATGGGTATCCAGGGAGAGCCAGGCATGCCCCGCTGCCTGGCTCTTCACGGGGGGCAGCACCAGGGCTCCTGCCAGGGGCACGGGCAGCGCTGGGTCCAGACAGAGGAGAGGCGACGGATGAGAAGGTGGCCTAGGGCAGCCCCTCAATTCCAGCATCCCCCATCTCCCTAACACAGAGCTCCATGTCCACAGATCCAGGGCCAGGGGAGCAGCAAGTATTGCCTGCACCATGGCAACAGGGAGAGGCAGCAGCAGGGCCACCCTCTCCATCCCCACCTTCGCCAAATGCCACCAGAGCTCAGGCACAGAGAAAGATACACCAGGCTCTGGCTCTCTGGCACCATCCCTCACATGCTTGAGTCACAGGTTTGGCGTCTCTAGGAACCAAAGGGCAGGCAGACCACTGGGGCACTCACTATCATGGCGGGCGCTGTGCCCACTGTAGGGCAGGGCAGCCACGTGCCCCCGCAGCTCTCCATCCGGGAAGTCCTTGGTGCCCACATTCAGGAAGAGCTCGTTCTGCAGCAGCATATGAACTCCTCGGGCACCCAGCCCAGGGCAGACACCCACGCCCTGGGAGGCAGGGAAGGATAGGCCTGCCTCAGTTTTCACACAAGCCCATGGTTCTGAAATGTTTGCCCATTCTGTGCCCTCTCTACACCCAGACACACTTCAGCATGCCAGGAACACTGGTTAAAAACTCCGTGGGCCCAGTTTGAAGTCCTTCCTCTATCACTTCCTACCTATATAACAACCTTGAAGAGTTACTTAAGCTCTCTGAGCCTTCACTTCCTTGTCTATAAAATGGGTACTGTGAAGGCCAAAAAACATGAAATGAGGTCACCAATGCAGTAACTGGCACAGAGAAAGACTCAATAACTAGCAACCAGTGCTATCACATGTTTTACTCTATGGTCTACCACTATTCTCCCAGTTCAACTCCTCCCTTTTGACCCCAGGGGCAGAGGTGTCTCAGGTTAGCTGTTGGAGACGCGAAGAGGAGCCCCAGCACCTCTCAACCAGTCTCACCTCCCAGGTGCACATCACCAACCAATGCGAGGTGGGTGGCCATTTGACTGTGAGCTTGCTGAGGACAGGGGCCACATCTGATTTTCTTTTTTTTTTTTTTGAGTTGGAGTCTCACTTCATCGCCCAGGCTGGCTCACGGCCACCCCAGCATCAACCTGCTGGGCTCCGGCTATTCTTCCGCCTAGGCCCTCCAAGTAGCTGGAACTACAGGAGCACGCTACCATGCCTGGCTAATTTTTATTTTTGTTTATTGTAGAGACGAGGTCTTGCCAAGTTGCCTGGGCTGATCTCAAACGTGCTGGCTCAGGCGATCCATTCACCTTGGCCTCCCAAAGTGCTGGGATTACAGACTGAGCCAATGAGCCCAGCCCACATCTGATTTTCTTTGTACTGAAGTCCCTACTCTGGTGCTCACTAAAAATGTGTCAAATGAATAAATGAATTAATGACAGAGACCATGAGTGAGTAAATGATACTAAACATCCGTGCACATCCAACCTGGTTTCCCACAGCCCAGGCACTGGCCCTGGCACATGGGCTTCAGGGCCCAACTCTGCCCAGGAGCCTCACCGTGTGTCCTCCAGGTTGGAGCCCAGTCATGTGGCACAGGACAGTGCGCTGATTCCTCCGTTGAGGCTTGGTCTCCAGTGTCATGGCCACTACCTCACTGCCTGTACCCTCCACTTGCACCTAATGGGTAGAGTTGGGGAGGGCAGAGTGGAAAGGCGGTGAAGGCCTGGAGCCTGCCATCTGCCCTCTCACCTGCTGCTGCCCCTGGCTGTTACCTGGTAGATCAGGGAGCCATTTCCCAGCAGTGTGAGGCTGGCTGAGCCGGCAGCACCCGTCTGGACGGGGACCAGGGCGTCAGCCCCACAAAGGACGCTCTGCAGGACTGCAGAGGGGCAAGACAGACAGGGACAGGCTTACCCCACAGCCACTCACACCCCCCAGCCCCTAGGATCTCTCCTGTCCCCACCCTGTCCCTCTCTCTGGCACATGTCCATGCCTCTCAGTTGTGTGTGCACCAGGCTCCACCCTCCTCACCATCACAGCTCTGCCTGGCGGCGATGGGTCCGCTGATGCGCAGCTCTGGCCCACCTGCCCTCTCCAGCACCATCTGCAGTTCCCCCAGCACCAGCCAGTCCATCTCCTGGACTGTCAGGTTGGGCAGTACCTCAGCAAAGCCTGGCTCCTGCGGCAGAGCAGGGTGTGGTGGGCGACGGCCAGAGGCCAGGGTGGGTGGCGGTGAGATGCAGACCCTCACTCACCTGGGTGGAGGCATTGGCCTGGAGCTCCCGCAGCAGCTGCCCCTGGTGTAGAATCTGGAGCCTCAGGGGAACCTGGGCTAGTCCTGCAAGACCACATGCGTGGACATTGCTCGACCAAGTTCTCTCCCTGCCCTCCTCACACGCTTCCCCCATCCCACTTACCCCCGCTCTTGGGTTCCAGCAGCCCCCGGAAGAGCAGCAAAAAATGCAAGGAGTCCTCCGTGTCGCTGAGAGTGAGCAGGGTGATGCCCCCTACACCATGCTGTGGGGGGCCTTCCAGAGTCAGGATGGCACTGAAGGTCTCTGGAAAGAGGGAGACCATGAGAGCCCGTCGGGAAATCTCCCTTACTCAGAACTTCACATACTGCTGCCTGCTCTCCTCACCTGCAGCCAGGGCCCGGTGCCGGATGAGAGGCCCCCAAACCTCCCCTGAAGGGTGAGTGGGTGTCACGAGCGCCACATGCAGCTGTTCTGCCCTCAGGAGCCGCAGAGACAACCGAGGCACTGCCCGCCACACACCGCAGACCTGAAGCACACAGACAAGAAGACTCAGATGGTGTGCGGGACAGGTGGGCTAAGAGGTCCAGGCCTGGTGAAAAAGGAATATGGAAAGGAGCCCCCAAATCCCCCTAGGAAGCTTAAGAAGGAACCCTGAAGCCAGATGCTGGGGTTCAAATCCTAGCTCCACCACTTACTAGCTGTGTGACCTTGAACAAATCACATTCTGCTACTGAGTCTCAGTTCCCTTATCTGTAAAATGGGCACCATAGTGTCAGTGTCTTCCTCCCACGGGTTGTAAGGACTAAAGGAGGCAATGCAGAGCATGCTCCCAGCACAGTGCCCAGACTGGATAAGGGCGGGCAAATGGCATCATCTCACCAGGCCATCTTGGGAGGGAGCCGCAGGGTGTTCAAACAGGACACTGCCATTGGAGTCTGCGAAGCGGATCCTGGTGGGGCGGTCCAGCCTGGGAATGTGAGGTCGGTGAGGCCGGATTCTGAACCAGAAGCAGCCCCTCCCGGCTCTCCCAGTCTCCCTCCCTGCC